>NW_005353838.1:8504894-8507820 GCF_000412655.1 Myotis brandtii | reverse complement strand
TTTCCTGCCTGCTCGCCCCTTCCCACGGCAGGCCCTCCCCAGGAGCCGCAGCCTGAACCCGGAGCGCCGCAGCCGGCCGCTCCCCTCCCCCACTCTCCTTTCTCTGCTGCTGGCGGGGGGAGGGGGGCACCGTTCTCCGATAGAGCAGCTATTGTGACCTTCCCCGGAGAGTGGGAACCCAGCCGAGTGTGCACCGCCGGCGGTGGCGGGGGAGGAGGCGACTGTGTGTGCAAACCTCGGGGACGGAGGGGAAATAAATAAAACTTTGCAACCTCGGGCAGTTGGGCCCTTCAGAGGGCGTTTGGTTGTGTTTAGACTCGGGCGCTTCCTAACACTAATTGCAGGCTCAAAGGGAGCAGAATTTATGGCGAAGGCCAAGGCAGCTTGTTTATAATTTATGAAGTTTTAAATGGCTGTGTCGCAGGGCCCACTCTCGCCCTGGCCTGTGGCCGCGCGGAAAGCGCCCTCCCCAGACTCCCCACCCACGCGACTTAGTGTGGCCCGTCCGAGCCATTCTCAGAAGCTTCGGGGAAGCTTTCTCCAAGAATGAGAGGGAGCCGCAGATTTGTCCCAAGAGAACTCCTCCACCCCACAGGAGAAGGTGCCTCTGGGCGGCCGCGGCTGCCTGGAGAGGGAGCCCCTAACCACGCACTTCTTTGGAGTCTTAGTGTGAGAGGAAGCTGATGTCAGCCCGGCTAGACACCGTTTAAAGTCTAATCCATGAAACCCTAAGCCGCAGATGACACTTGGGGCCTTGCAGACACCCGCAGACTCAGCAGATACTCCTGCGGTAACAGACCGCACTGGAAAACGCCTGGAGCCATGATGCATTATGTATTTTTATTACTTATGGTAGGAAGAAGAGAGGAGGGAAAACCGGGCTGAATCTAAACAGCCTGACAATTCATCTATTTACTATTTAGCCAGTTAAGAAAGATTGTTATCCCTGCAAAGCAGCAAGCTCTTCTTGGATTTCCCTAATAACTGTAAAAATAATTTCTTACAAGACAATTAGAAATCCTGCCTATAGACGCAAATTTCATAGAAAACAATTTTAAGCCTTGAAAGTGGGTAAACTATCCCTTCGGTTGAAGTCATTTATTCTTGCTGATAACTTCTACAACATGTATGTTTTAAACCTGCTTAGAAAAGGTGAAATTTAGCAAAAGGATAATCCCCTCCCGCCCCTAATCTAACCTGCCATTTTTTTTAAACGGCACAAAAGAACAAGGAAACTAAATGTTTTTTTAAGCCATCATTATTTAGCGAAACACAAACATCCAAATGGAAACGGTTGTTGTTCCACCAGAAGATTAGAAGTTAAATTATTTCCACACAATAGGAATTTCACCTCGTGTCACCAGGGATGTAGTAGGAGTTGCATTAGTTGTCAAACCAAATAGAGATGTGTGGGCCGACTTTGCTGAAATACAAAGAATTGAACCTTATCTGAAGGCGTTTTCCAAGTGCCTCCTCCCAGAGAAGTGGGTGGAAGTTGTCCACCCCTAGCTAAAGCCACGCTATTATTTACAAAATGGTTATAAATCCTCGGAGACATTTTTTGCCCATTTCGTACAAAGGAACAGGAGAAAACAAGGTGTTTATACTTATGTTCCGTTAATGAAACTTTTATTACTTTACATCATGGGGAATGCGTGTTTCCTTTAGAAATGAACCGCCAACCACTATAAAGGAAAAAGTCCTGACAGCACTTCCTAGAGACAAGGCTTAGGTGCCGGTCTCCAAATGATCATTTCTCTTCCTGCACCTTAGCCTTTTCGCAGCTCAGTTCTTCTTACGACTTCTCGTGTATCTTTTCTTTTGATTGTCAGTTTTCTTTCAAAGTTCTTTTTTATTAACACAGAAAAGTGAGCTCTGGCCTCCCCAATGTAAATGCAATCTAAAAAAAAAGTGGATTTGTGTCTAGAAAGACGGGTAGAAACAGCAAAGCAGGCACAGTACAAAGCTCTACCCAAATCACCCGCCTGGAACATTTCTAGGTTTGCATCCTCAGATTCTTCCCCCTCATGTCAGTAGCTGGGATGTAATCAAGTATCCCAGAACCAATGTGTGCACTAGATCCCAAATACATGGAAAAAACGTATTTCGAAGGTTCCGCCTATTTGGGGGTCTTCCATTGAGATTGTGGGGAAAATAAAGGCAGTGATCTACTTGCAAGGGAGTGTGATTAACACAGATACTCTTCCAACTGAGAAATTCTTTATTCTAAATATTTGTTCAAATAGTACCAGACAATTTGAAATCAATAAACTGTGTCGAGTTGGAGGGCTGTGGCTGTTTGAGAAATGAGTAACGGGTGTCGTCTGACTCTACCCATGAAGGACAATTTGCGGTCTTAATCCTTTACATTAACTACAAACACCAGCCACGGTTACAACTGTTCAAAACTACTCTCTCAGCTAGTTCAGACCAAAGGGACTAAAGAGATGAAATGTGGCCCCCGAGGCCTGGGAGCGAGTTCCTAAGCTGGCTGGAGAATTCTACAAGTATACACATAAATACATTAAGACGAGGATAAATAATCAGAGAAACGAAATGACTCGCTTCAAATAATAAATACAGATTGTTGAGTCCGATTCAATCCTTACAGGACGGGAAGGAGCATATAAATTAAGGTCTCCGCAACTCGGCTAGCCACGGGCCAGGCCCAGAGCTCTCCAGGCTCTGGTCTTTCTGCCGAGCGCGCTGCCGGCGAATCTCAGACTTACCTTCGGGACATCATTACCAGACTAGAGCCCCTGGGTCCGCAGTATTTGGCACTGTCAGGCTTACAGAGGAGAATCCTTGCGGTTGATTTATGGCGAGTCACCCAAAGGAGGACGCGCCTGGAAGGGAGGCCCAATCGCCTGCACTTCGGGCCGCTGTTGGCCCGAAACCGGGGAGGCAGCGACCAGGACAGGGCGAG
>NW_005353838.1:8504593-8504870 GCF_000412655.1 Myotis brandtii | reverse complement strand
GCCACCCCCGCCACCAAAGCCAAAGAGGTAATTGCGCCAGGAGTTCGGGCCGTGGGCGGCCGCTACAGATGCGTCAGTTTGGGGGCCTCGGGCAGGCGTCCCTGAGAGGAGTGGTGGGCCGAGAGATCTGTGTAGGTGGGATGAGGGTCGCACGGTCCGTGGTGGTGGTTGCCGGGAATCTGCGCGGCGCAACTGTAGTCCACGCTGGCCGAAGACGGATGCGAGAGGTGGCCCAGGTTGAAGACCGGCCCGGACGCGGGTGCCATGGAGTCGACGA
>NW_005353838.1:8498113-8504187 GCF_000412655.1 Myotis brandtii | reverse complement strand
GGCCTGCGCTCCGGGGACTGGCCCGCTGGCGAGTGCAGGATGCCCTTGGCCTTCTGGTCCTTCTTGTACTTCATGCGCCGGTTCTGGAACCAGATCTTGATTTGGCGCTCGGTGAGGTTCAGCAGGTTGGCCATCTCCACGCGGCGTGGCCGGCACAAGTAGCGGTTGAAGTGGAATTCCTTCTCCAACTCCACCAGCTGCGCACTCGTGTACGCGGTGCGCACCCGCTTGGACGCTGGGCCCGGCGGGCTCTTGTCCTCGCAGCTCTCTCCTGGGCAGGGAGGGAGAGAGGGGGGACGCTGAGAGGGAGAGGTGGGGGCACCCAGGGCTGCAAAGAAGTGCTTCCCTGGTTCCCTCCTCTTCCCCCCACTTTAATCCTGGCTGGATTGGGGAGGGGCGTTTGAGAGGTGAGATTCTAAGGAGGAACTCACTGCCCCTGGCCTACCAATCAGTCGCACCTGAAACACCCATCTGCCGGCTGAGGTTTGATTCCCTCTGCCCAACCCCTCCCCGCCAGCCTAGTCCATCATCTGGTCCCAAAGGCCTTGGAGGAGTTTAATGGGAGACTAGTAGCAGCTGGTAAGGCCTCCCCTCTGCCAAAGAGGGGCCAGACTTCTTTGAACACTACCCTCTGCTAAGGGGTGTGGGGGAGGGAACAGCCCCAGCCTGCCTTGCTCAGGGTCTGCCTCTTGGGCAAAGCACCCAGGAAGCATGGACTGAGGGTGGAGATCTTAGCACCTCACTCCAGCCCAGCCGCACCCAAATGCAGGGAGGTGATAAACCATAAAAATACTGCCCCAGGTTTTAGGGGACCCAACACCAGGCTGGGAGCATTTTTAGTATCGCAGTGCTAGGACCAGCAGCCTCAACACTGTTTTCCACCACCCTTGCCACCTCTCAGCAGCTTGTCCACTCCCTCACTGGGAAGACAAATGGATTTCTCCTGGGAGGGAGGGCCTTCTCAGGCAGCTGGGAAGGAGGGGCGGGAGAAGGAGCTTAGGGCTGGAAGATACTTTTCCCTCAGCAGCAGCAGTCCCAGAGAGCAGCAGGCAAACCAGAGACCTGGTGTGCTAACAAGCTAGCTGCATTCCGGGCTTCACACTGACCCTGAATGGATAAGCAAGTTCACCTACTCTGAAGATAAGCCACATCAGAGAATACAAGGCCAAACAATTTCAGGAACCAAACCAGCTGAGAAGAGAGAGGAAGCAGGCCTCAGAGCTCCTGTCCCTGCCCATCTTCTTCCACACACCCTGATGGGCCTGCAGAAGAGCTTCTCTACTTGAGGGTCTCCCTTTCCAGGGAGAGGAACACAACCGGAGGCTACTCCTGTTTCAGAGCATATCCTCTTGGGGTGGGGGTTGGGGGGTCTGGCCTGTGGGCCTGGCTGTATAAGGCCCACGAAATCGAAATCATTTGGTCTGGCCCTGCCAAGGCATGTGGGGTGAGTTAATTAAATGTTTGACCAAATATAGCAGGCTAATTTTTAAGTTGATAATTTTGTATGGCTTGAGAATGATGTTATAAATATACAAATGGTGCTTAGCAGAAAAAGGGTTCCCCACCCCTGCCCTAGGATATGCTCCTCCCTATATTATAGATTTGCTGGGATGGGGAGAATTGGACAGAGGTGGGCCAAATAGATCCCTTGGTTATGCTTTGGAGGCCCTGGTTAGATTCAAGTGCACCACTTTGTTATTTTATGGTCTTGGGCAAGTCACTTATCATCTCTAATAGTTTCCTTACCTATAAAATGGGAATATTATCATATACCTGCCTCAGAGGGTTCTTTGAAAAATTAAATAAGAGAATGCTTGTAAAGCACTTAGCATGTTCTTAAACATAGCACTCCACAGACTTTAGTTCTTATTAATTTAAGAGACTGGGATTCATGTGATAGGGACTACATAACATCCTTAACCAAGTTTTGAAGGGCTATTGGATGGAAAAACGGAGCTGAGTTATGACCAGCAGCCTAGGAAAGCAGATATTAGGTCAGTAGAAAGAGTGTCTATTAAGAACTATGAAATTTGCCCAGCCATGCCACCAACAGCCTGAAATGGAAGGGAGCCCCTGTCACTGTAAGGGTATAACCCCCAATCAGGGACACTATAAAGAAGGGACATTTCTGTGTCAGTAGGAGGTTAGCGATATGGCCTCCCAGGTTGCACCTCCAGCCCTGAGTCTCTTGGTTCCTAGGAGAGCTAGCTTCTTGGGGTCAGTGTGGAGGGGATGTAGCCCAGGGGTAAGCTCCCTCGAAGAGCTACCTGCAGTGGTACAGCTGTTCTTCTGCTTGGAGTTCTGTCGGGACTCTTTCATCCAAGGGAAGATCTGCTTGCTGATGGTGGCTGAAGAGCCAGAAGCATTGGGCCCACCCTTGACCTTCTTGGCAGGCACTCCACCTCCAGGATTGGTGGGCGAGGAAGGTGGCAGGGTTGGTGGTGGAGGAGGGGGCTGTGGTGGCTGCTGCTCTGAGTTCAGACCAGGAGGCTGGCTGCTACCCCCACCCTGGCTGTTCCCAGTGCCAGGCCGCATGCAGCTGCCATTGAGTTCAGCCGCCTTGTGGGCTGGCGCTCGCAGAGGTGCAGAGCTCTGGATGGAGCAGGCAGAACCTGGGTATTCAGTGTCCAGAGAGTTGGTAGCAGTAGGGGGTGGAAAAGGCTGATGGGGCGCACTGTAGCCATATGTGTCAGTGGCTTTGCTGTAGCCATAGCCTCCAAAGAGTCCTGGGTTTTCATAGTAAGCAGCCTTCTGCATCGTGCACTCCGGAAGCTCCAGGGCCTGCTGACCCTGCTCAAATAACATTGACCACCACTGTCTCCTTCACTGCCACCTCCGATGTCTGCCAAGTCCTGAGAGAACTGGGGCAGCCCCAGGTTCCAGGTGACCTGCAGAGAAGAAAAGTGAGAGGCCCAGCAGCTCTGTCATTGGCAAGACCAATCAATATAGAGGTACTAGTTTAGGCTCTCTGCTTCTCACCCACTTAAAAGTGGGGGATTTGGAATTTTATGAAGTTCAACTTATATGAACCTTTGGAAAAGTAAGAAGGAATTTCTCATAAACATATGAAATGATTCCTTCTCTCTAGCTACGTCTAAGGGAAGGGGCTTTTCTTTCTTTTTCTTTTTTTTCAGATACAACTTTCCTCCTGAAAGAGTATCAATTTAGCATTTGAAACTGCATGGAAAAGCACTTGTGGCCTCATACATTTTAATAGCTGATTCTCCCACTTGACTTTGAGCTTCTTGTAGGCAGGGACTATATATATGGCTAATATCTAGCCCAGTGCCCCACATGTAGTAAGTGCAATAAATGCTTGTTGAATGACTGACTGAATGGATCAATCAACCACAGAGCCATCTCAGGGTTTTGATGGGCAAAAGAAAGCCATATAACAGACAGAGCTCTCAAAAAAAGTATCTCTCCCACCTGGTTTCAAAATCACAGCATCCTTCATGAAGACCCAGATAGTCCACTTTCCGGTGACAGGGTGAAAATCAGCCCAGTTAGCTCTGTGGTCAGCACTGTGAAATCCACTAGGAAATAAAAACCAAGAAGAGGACTTAAAGACTCCCAGACTTACTTTTAGGCTAGAAAATGTTTCTTTTTTTTTTCATCTACATTTTTTTTAGACTCTTAACTTGGTTTTCTGCTACTTTTAAATGGATACCACTGAAAATGGGTGAAGAGATTTAGAATTTGAAATGCATGGAGCACAGGTGACTAGTACATGCTTTATATTATTACTATCATTTTTATCCTGCATCTATTGTATAGATATTATTATAGACCTCTGCTCTGGATCATCCATTCTACCACCACCACCCAACTCACAACCAGTGAGAGAGCCTCTTTTGGCATGATGAATGGACCCAGAATTAGAAGAAGGGAAAAACTAAGAAAAATTCTACCCCTTTTGTGTCTTCTGACTCTTGATGGGGGTTTCCCTTCTCACCCATCCACCCCTTCTCCTGAAAGGCTCCTAAGGAGTTAAAGTATAACTAATACCATTCAACCACTTTTGTCTGCTCCATAAAGGAAACTCATAGGTCAGCTCCCTGGTCTTACCTCTTGATCTCTTCTTTCAGGCAACTTTCCTACCCCACAACTCCCTGGCTTACATCATGGTCACCATGATGGACCATATTATCTAGACAACTTATGTGGCCTACTTACTAGTACCAAAATTGCTCCTCTGGTCATTCATCTCCCCTCCACTTTCACCAAAAAGCTAGCCTGATTTTTAAAAAAATATTCATACCCTTCATTTGGTAGTATTATTGCCCATTTTTGTTTTAAAATATAAGTGAATATACCATTTATCTTGATAAAAGACAGGCCCTTCTCAATGGGACAATAGAATACTAGGATGTTATGTCTTAGGAATTGTTTCTATTATTGTTATTAAATGTATGCAATTAGGATATCTATCCAACAAAGATGGTCTTAATCTTTCTTTCAGTTCATTTTCTATATCATCCTCTGACTCTTAAAGTTACTGAATACCAAGTAGACAGCTACCTCCTCATCCTGTGACTAATATTTACATGTGTGTACGCCCAGGCAAAAGTGCCAGGTACTCTGGGTTTCCTTAAGTTTTGGTACTTCCCTGGGATCCTGCTTCCAGTCTTAAACTTTGGGCCCTCTGGATGTCAAAATGGTCACATTTGACACTGAGACCACCAGAATCACTGCTGCTTCTGTCCTTCCACTTACAACTGTGGAAGCAAAACATCCCCCTCTTGCCTCCTACGTTGACCAAGTTTATCTTGCTAGGTGGACCAGTCATACTAAACCGCTTCTTTAAGAACTGACCAGGTCTTCGAAACAGATGGCTTTACATATATACTCCTATGGCATATTCCTAGAAAACACTCTGTGTACAGACGTCAAAAGTGCAAATACTGGGCAGCTTCATGAGTAACCACAGAGTCTGTTCTCTGTTTTCATTGTATTAAGGAATTTCAAGGCCCACACAATGATGATTGGCCACCCTAAGGTCCATTTCCCCCAGAAGCTAGGGCAGCAGGCTTCTCATAAATGGGAAGGACTTACCCCTCCCACCACCACCACCAAAAAGTATGTAGTCCCCTCCTAAAACAGAACCTGAGAATATTGTTACAAAACTGTTAAAAAAAAAAAAAAAGCTTATTTCTTTCCAGAAATCCCTGCTCCTTGTGAACTCTGCTTGAACCTAAAAAGCAGGAATGGGTCATAAATCACTTGGACAATGGTCAACTGTTCAGTGGCTCATCTTTTCGATCCCCCCCCCCCCTTTTTTTTTTTCTTTAAGGCTTTCTTTTCTCGCCCTTTGGTATCTCTGCTCATTTGGGCTCCAGGACCCAAATGCCTTGGGGTGAAGACAAGCCCTGTAGGGGGAGGGGCAGTCTTCCAAGTCCTCAGCTGCCCTTTCCTCTCACTCCTCCTCCCCTTCAGCCCCAGGACCAGGGAACCAGGCCGGGCAGCCTCCCCAGAACCCTGCCTGCGCCATCCTCGGCCCCTCCGGGGAAAGGAGCGCCAAATGGGGGTCTGGCTTGTCCTTTCTCGAGGTCCCAGGGAATTGCCCAACTTAGTCCAGAGGCCCAACCACAGGCGGGGCTCCCGGGTCCCCAGCGGGAAGGACAGCAGCCTCTGAGCGCCCACCACCGCTCCCCAGGCCGGGCTGCTTTGTCCCGCCGCACCCACCGCGCCTCCGAAACAGCTGAATCCAGATACTTGCTCACTGCACTTAATTCTGCCCGAGATCAATACCTAATATGATACCGAATAAATAAAAGGCGCTCACAGCGGCCAGGGGACGGGGTTATTAAGCAGCTGGAGCTCTCACGGTGCATATCAATGCACCTGTCATTGTGGTTTGTAACAAAATTTATGACTGCGAGCGCGGCGGCAGTAAACGCTTCAGTAAGGAAAGAAAAGAAAAACACTTCCCCAGGCCCGGCACTTTTCAGAAGTGGAAAACAGTCTCCGCGTAGGAGGAAGCGCAGCAAAAGAATGCCCTACTCCGCACTTTTCCCGGGCCCGCGCCCCGGAGCAGGGCGATTATATAAAGTGGCCGGTGCCGCCTCTCCGAG
>NW_005353838.1:8491153-8498018 GCF_000412655.1 Myotis brandtii | reverse complement strand
GCCCCCGGCAGCCCAGGAAAGGCCGAGGGGCTTGGGAAGGGAGGGGGCGGCCGTCTCTGGGCTGTGGCTAGCGCTCAGTGGTCGTAAATCACGGATGGGTGGAGTGGGTCCGTGAAGTTGAAAGAGAAGGGGGAGGTGATGGTGTGCTGGTTGCTTTTGTTAGTCTCAATTTTTTCTAGGTTGCGTCTCCTCTCCCTGTTTTGCCTAAACCAGGGCCTCGGGAGCCCACAGATCTCGTTCTGGCAGACACGACTCTTGCTGGGTATCCCCGTAATTCACTGGAACTGAGCGATGATTCTTCCTTCCTGTGGGCCTTGCTACTTCGGGATTTTGTAGCTACTCCTTTTCAGGTTTGCTGGGGAGGGGATATATTTACCACAAAGCTTTCTGCCCAAGTTCTCCTGATCTCTCAGCCCGAGCTATGGAGAGCCCTGGATGGACCTTCTAAATCACTCTTATTTAGCCCAGATAACTTGGTATGTAATACACCCTGCATTTAAGGCACTGGGCTCACCCCATTAAAGCGCCATAAATATGAAGGCCGATGATCGGTTATCATGTAACGGGCTGCAGTTCGCACTGAGGTGATCCACTTCAAAGCCGCCCTTTTGTTTTGTCTTGATGTATGAATCCTGAGATGGCTATTTGAGTTGCCGGACAGATGGAAATGTAGTGGAAATTATTTTTTTAAGTCATGCCACTCACCACATCTGTGTATATGAGTGTGTGTGTGTGTGTGTGTGTGTGTTCTCAAATTTTGTTTCTAACTCTTTCTGTAGGCTCTTCGGGTTTCTTTTGATAGTCTGTTCAGGTGGATCTGGAACAAAATGGAAAACTCTCAGTGGCCGTTGGTTCTTACAAACACCTACATGTCCAGAGGCTTTACCCCCCTTAAGGGTGTCATAATCAATATGACTATTGTAAAAGGTGCCTGCAGCCATTCCAGGTGCCTTCTATCAGGCAGAAAAGAAACTCGGTTGGCTCCTGGCGAGCGAGTAGCCTTTAACACGGAAATCTTTGGCTGGATGGAAGAAGGGGGATTTGGGCCTGAGGGAAGGACCACACCCTTGGGCAGGGGGTGTACCAAGTGGGTCAGAGGTGCAGGGAAACCAGTCCCTCTCCTCCTGCTCCAACCAAGCTCCAAATGCTCCAGGTTTCCCAATCCCCCCCCAGCCAAGCCCGCCTTCTAAGAGCAAGAGAGGGGGACTGTACAGAACTGGAGTGGAAGGGAGGCTACTACAACAGACACAGCACCAGAAAAGGACGGTGAATATGTAGATGGGCCTGGGTGAGTCCCAGTCAACAGCTGCCACAGCAGCTCCAGTGAAGAGGGTACTGGACACTGTTTCTCCGTTTATACGTTGATGCTTTCCCCGAGTTTATTTTATTCCAGTAAGTACCAACCACCCTTCTGGTCTGGGCTGCAAACCGACTAAGAAACAAACACCCCTTCCACCCTCACCCCAAAACAGACGGTGCTGCACACCACTGCCAGGCATTCAGCAAGTACCTGCCCCCGTCAGGTGAAAGTAGAGACAATCCCCCCTCTGCATCTGCCCTGTGCAATTTGTCGACTCACTAGTTTGCAAACACTAAACCGCGCTGGGAAAGCCCCACACAAAGCATTCCGGGCCCTTCTAAAGACCAGAGCGCAAAGCCATAAGCCTTTGAAGTGACCTTTGGCTCACGCGGTAATAACTCACCCTTAATGAACACCCAACGGAAGCGCCTCGAAGAAATCCCGGCCCGGTAGAGATCCTAACATCACGCCTGGACTTCAGCTTCCCAGCCGGCTGGGATCCAGGGGGTCCTCTCCGCTGGGCCGGCCAGAGGGCTACGCGATGGAGGCGCAATGCACTCGGGCCCACCGACCCGACTGGACCAGAGAATCCCAAAGCTGCTTTATAGGATACATTCACGTGGGCAGACGTCAACTTTTGCTGCTTGATTGTTTTTTGTTTTTTATTGTTTTTTTTAAAAAACGTTCTTTAAAAGTAGGAGGGCTAAATTGGGAGGCCACCCCGTCAAGATCTCCGGATGCAGGTAGCTAGATTCTGTTTCCCAGCCACGGAGGAACAGGGTAAGTTTGCTCCTGGGCGTTCAGGGGTGCGCTTTGCTCTCTGGGTGCAAGAGGCTTGAGGAAAGTAAAGAGGACCCTAAGGCAGCCAAAGGTGGGCAGCCCAGAGCCCCCACCGCCTTCTCCTGCGCTCCCTCCCCAAACCACCCACCATTCAGCACCAGCGGACTTCAGACCCTGCTTGTCCAGAATTGCAGGCTTAACACGGCTGGCTCTGGGCCACCAGCTCAAGTACCCTTTCCACAGCCAGAAACTGGGGGAGCGGGGGAGGGAACTCCATCTGAGAGCTGTCATTGAGGAGCTAGTCCCAGGCAGGCCCGGCCCTATACCCCATCCCTCACCAGTACCACGGAAAAGTCTTTAGGATCGGGAGCCTTTACAATAGGGTGCGGATTATTGAAATTTTCGGGAAGTTATAAGTGAGTGCTCCATGGGGCCAAATGAAATGCTGCTTGTCGTAATTGGATTCAGCTGACTAAGTTGGCAGGCGCGCAGCTCCAAGGCAGCAAGCGAAGAAAAATGTCCAGTGACTTTAAGTTCTGATGGAGCCAACCACAGGCAATTGACAAAACAACTTTACTCCTCTCCTCTCAAGGCAATGCCTCTACAAGTTGGTCCCCCTCCCGCTGGTGTCCAGTCACAACCTGGATGAAGGGAGTGCTTGCTTTCTGGGTCCCTTTCTACAGAAGCCCCGTCTGGGACCTGGCCCCGTGGCTTCCCAGGAGCATGGAGCCCTTCACTCGGACTCAGATCGCTGCTTACTCAGGCTCTGGCCCCTGGGAAAGACCCTGGATGGATTGTCCTGTCCTCCCCCAGCCAGCAGCCACAGGACATAGTAAACAAAAGGATGGATGGGATGCTGGAGTCAAAATACAATTTAGCTTTCATTCCTGGTTCTTTGGGGAGAAGGACCCAGAAGCCCTAAACCTTTTCTTTGCCACTCTTGCAGTCAAAACCTTAGATTAGTGAGGGAAATGTGGAGGAGCCTCCCAAACTCTTCTGGGTAGTTTGGGGGTTCTCTTGAATTTGGGGAGATAATCTTGAGTGACACTTTCACCTTCCAAGAAAAATAATAAGCCAAGAGCAAGAGATAAAGGCGTCTGTATGTGGAGCTAGCTCCCAGAACAATGCAGGGAGCTGGCTGGCCACGGAGTTTATTTTAAATACATATAAATCAACCTGCCTGCGCCCAACCGGGCAGCCCAAGACACGGAATTAATATGATGCTCCATCTTACTTTGGCAGTGACAGTGTAAAAAAAGTTTCTTTTTATTCATTTTCAGCCCATTCTCATAACTTCACTTTTACCCCCAAAATACTTCCTTCAACCCCAACCCCCTCACTGACCCTCTCTTCAAACTGCCATTTTCCTTTCCCCCACCCCACGCCACCACCGCCACCCTCCAAGTCTGTCAAGGTAGTGTGTCCTCCTAACCTTTGGGTAGGCGGGGAGTATTCCCACAAAGCGCGCCTTGTTACGATTAATCACCCATCCTCGATGTATATGTAGAAGTGTATCTAGGTCTACGCAGGCTGCCTCACCAATTGGCAATAATCAAGATCACAGATTACACAAAATAAATCATATTTAGTATCCCGTTCAGGGCAGCAAGCAGCCCGGTGCCCAAAGATTTTCATTTTGTCATGCAATTGCTTACCTGGATCCCAATTTATCATAAACCCGGTGTCCTCGGCCTCAGAGCAGGCGCCAGTGGGGGGCAGAGCTAGCCTTCCCCCTTTGTCTGCAGACAACACTGTCCCAACCCTGGTCTTGCGTGCTCGCTGACGCGGCCATATACCCAGGCACACGGAATTCCCGGTAGAACGGAACCAGGCTGAGGTTCAACTACCAATAAACGCAGGAGGAACGAGTTCTTAGTCCCCGAGCTGGCTTCGCTTGCACTGCGCACCCATCGGTCCTCCCGCCAGCTTGTCTGCTCCCAGGCCCAGAGCAGCGGCTACCCGCGCCTCCACCCACTCCTGGGTTCCTGCCCAGCCCTCCCAGGCCCCCCAGAGCTGGGGGTTTGTTTTGCTTTCAGAATATGGTCCTTTCTGTATTTGGAGAGAGCCCCGGAAACCCCCTCATAGTCCACAAATACAGACGCTGCCTTCAAATGCGAGCATATTTGTTCACGTGACCCGGAGAGAAGATTGTACTGATTGAGGCTGAAACTTTCACACCATCCAGCCCCAGAGCGCAGCCAGGCCTGGGGTCTGAGAGGAGGGGCAGGAGGCGTGGGATCCGGGCCCCTTCCCTGGGGCAGACACGGGTGGGTTAGAGTTTGAAGGAAAGCTCCCACCCATCTCGCTGCTCGGGAGAGACCGAGTCCCAGCTTGGCTGATGACAGTGGACTGGGGGCACTGGGAGTCTCTCCTCCCACGACCTCTGACCCTGGGCTGGCCTTCCACAAGAAGGGATGGACATTTAGAGGCCTGTCTCAGAGACTTCTCGGAGGGCGGCTGTGGTGCATTAGATGCTCAGGGTTCCCTTGGCTCCCCGTATGGGTATGGTCTGCGCCGAGTTGCCCGCATTCTCACGCTCCCACCGCTCTCCCCTTTCCTGGGCGAGGCGATTACGTGGTGGCACAGCGCAGGGTGAGGCCTTAAGGTAGGAGCCTCTAGCTCACAGACCAGCCCGTCACCTCACCACAACCACCAGATCACCACTGGTTGGGGCCTTGGCTCTGCTCGCAGACGCGGCAGACGAGCTGCCACTTCTGAGCCAGAACAGGCGCGTACTCAGCCGGCCGGGATCCGGCGCAGTCTCCCCTTTACACCTTGCTCTCTCCACCCAGGTCCTGCGCAGCCAAAGCAGGCCACGGCGCCCGCCGAGCTGCCGATTACCGTGACCTGTGCGCCTCCGGATCCGGGCAGGGCCAGCGGATTCCGCAGGAATGGCGACTGTCAGGCCGTGTCTTCCCGCTTCCTGCGGCGCCTCCGAGAAGGCTCGGGCCAGATGGGAGAGGAGGGCACTTAGGTTTTAGGAATATGAAGTCAGGACAGGTTCCCGGCGCTCTTCTGGTGGTCGGGTGAAATGTATGGTAACAATTCTGCCTGTGGTCAGAAGAGTTAAGCTCCCCGCTGGCCAGGAGCCTGCGGCTGGCTTCTAGCTCCTGCCTCCCCGCGAGCCCCCTCGCCATCCCCCAGCCTGGCCCACACCACGGAATCCCACCCCATACGGCGTCTCCAGCCATTTCTTGAAGTCTCGCTTTCCGGCCAGCTCTGCTTCTCGGCAGCAATGGGCACCGTCGCCGCCGTTTGCAAGGTCTCCGAAGAGCCGGGAAAAAAGGGGGTAAGGTCCTCCACACCCCCATTCCAGAGGCCTGGGAAAGTCCCACAGGGCAGGTCGAGGCTCCAGCCCCCAGGCACGCCAGCCGGCCCCTCCTTTTGTTCACCTGGCCGGGCCTGGCTGGAGGCCCACTGCGGACCCCTTTTGGAGCCAGATCGTGGGTGCCCCATTCCACCCCCCCGCCCAGAGGACCCGGCCCCCTAGCCTTCCACCGGGGCGCGCAGCCGGCTGAAGCAAGTGTTAATCTCCAGCCAAAGAAGGGGGCCCCTTTGCGGGGAATTTGTCTCCAGGAAAGGATCTAAGCCTTCTTCAATCGGAGCATATGTTCATAGAGCAATAAACCGGAAAGATTTACAGTCCTCGCCCGGCCCCCAACAGCCTCGCACCCTTTCAGGAATTACTTACGATGATTTATCACACCAACCCGGGCAATTGTCACACTGATAAAATAGCCCGGGCCGGTGCCCGCCAAGCCGGGGCCTTGGGAGGCTGTTGGCTGCCAGGCTGCCAGCGGGACTAGGGAGGTTTTTTGTGTGTGTGTTGGGGGGGCCGGGGGAGTTCCTCTCCCGGCCTACCAGGAGTTGTGGAGGTGGGTTAGAGTGGGTGGGGTTGGGGTGGGAGGGGAGCCAATTCTCATTGATAAAAAAGTGAGCAACTCAGAGAAAGCACCCGGAATCTGCACTGGAGTCGCTTGCAAAGCACATAAACATTTGTCATCTTTGAATAATTGAATTAATGTGTTATTGTTTGAATGTATAATTCATAAGGGAGGAAACTTTGTCTCTGTCTGATGGGGGAAATATACATACACCAAAAAAGAAATCAAAACACACCCAATCCCCAAACAACCACCAAACACAGCCAGCCTCTCCTCAAAGAAATTACCTTCAAAGCCACGGAGAGGGAGGAGGTAAATAAAGAGGCTGTCCTCCCGGGCATCCTGGCAGGATTTGGGGGTTTTCGAGCTAGAAGAGAAAAGTGTGCTGCCCACAGCCCGAATATCCCGCAAGCTGGGGGTGGGATGGGAGCGGAGTGGGTCTGGGAACCTCCTTGGTGTGTGGAAGGAAAAGGCTGAAATGAGAGCAAGCAGGAGGTGCAGCCTTTGCATCTGCCCTGGCCTCTCCTGCGCACCCCTTCCCCGGATTTCCACTCACCCAGGGTCTCCCACATCTGAGGCAAGGACCCCCCCCCCGCCTTTCATTTATATCTTTCCCCCAAACTTATAAATACAAAAATAAAGGGGAAGAAGGCAAAACTCCTTGCTGGGATGACAGAAGCAGCAGAGCCTCGCTGGGGAGGGAGGGCAGTGGGAGAATCAACTCGGAAATCATTATCTGTTGGTTAAAACCTGCCTGGGGTAAAATTTCAACTCGATTTTATAGCCTCCTATTATGACGCGAAGAAAAATTTACGACCCTCGCTTGAAAAGAGGGCTGGGGCCTTTTCTCACCGGTTTAAGAATAGGCGGCAGATGCCGTGACAGCGACTATTGTTCCCGG
>NW_005353838.1:8490551-8491094 GCF_000412655.1 Myotis brandtii | reverse complement strand
CCTGCAGCCCCAGCACCCTCGCCCCGAGTTCCTTCTCTCTCTCTCTCTCTCTCTCTCTCTCTCTCTCTGTAATTTTTCATAAGTGCAAACCTTTGCTGAACCAAAGGTCACCATCCAAGCCACTAACAACTCGCCAGCACGCAGTTCCACATCAAGAAGCAAAGGGAACTATTTGTCAGCGGCCCTGACAGCTAAATTCATTAAGGATTTAAATCTGAAGAAATAAAAGTCGCCAAATATTTACCTGCCGGCTGCGCTCCCGCGCCCTCCACTGGGCCCGGGTGGAGGCCAGGGCGCCGCGCGGGGGGCCCCTGGGCGGGTGATATTCTTGGGATCCCTGCACTTTCCAAGTCGGAGAGAGCCCTTTGCGTGGCAGATTAATGACGACTCCGTGTTTCTTAAGGGACGCGCTGAATTAATTATTTCGCCAATCACGTGGTCGGGACTTGTAGAAATCTATTCTTATCATCTTCCTCGCACTTTGAAAATTCTCCGGGTTATGAAAGGCCCTCCCCCAGCTGCCAGCGAGCCGGGGCCGCCAGC
>NW_005353838.1:8485411-8490524 GCF_000412655.1 Myotis brandtii | reverse complement strand
CGTGGGGGGCAGGGGGAGCTCCCCAACATGGCGGGCAGCGGGAGGCGCCGGCTGCCTGCCGAGGGGCCGAGTGACTGTACTGTACTCCAGCGGGCTCGGCTGTGGACTCGCTTCCTCCTCGTCCCAGCCCGCGACTCAACACACAGCCCTATTGATGTATTGGTGGGCACAGGAGGAGCCATTAGCCAGAAGACAGGCAAAGGACCATCATAGAATGTGCCTGAATATTTAAACTTCTGTCTGCGCACTTATAAATACACATGTCCACGCGTCTGGGGCGAGCGCTTCCATATATTAAGGACACATGTCTGATTTTACGCATTCTGCTCATTTCCTGTCTCAAGCAAGTCCCCCCACCCCCATCTACTTTGCAACTGCTGTCTTCGCCCCTTTTCTAGGAGAGGCAAAAACGTTAAAAAGCCCTCGTGATAAAAATAGCGCAGGCCACTTGGATCTTGGGGAGTGTTTATTGTCGTCTGGAAGGCGGAGGGGGCGCTGGGGGTAAGGAGAGGCAAGTGCTAGAGGCCCCACTAGGGTTGAGTCCCACCAGAAAAGTAGAAGGAGCCCAAGATTGGGGGCCAGAGGGGTCAGTCCCAGCTTGGCCCAGAACTCAACACCATACACCCTCTCTTAGAGTTGGGGGTGGGGTGGGGTGGGGAGATCTCTCACCCACTGTGTCACAAACAGAGGCTGAAGAGGTCTGGGGCTGATTGGGGCCACGAAGAAAGCCAACCTGGAGCATCCTTGTAGGCCAGTAACTTATTTTCCTTTCAAAAATGATGTCCACCACCCAGCAGCCTGAATTCAACCCCAGACTTCCCAATGCTCACAAAATATGGTGGCCAAATTGGCAGTATGCGTGTATGTATGTATGGGGGAGGGTGTAATGATAGAATTGCTAAGCCTTACACAGTTTAACCTTCATATGCCAAGCACATTTCAGAAAATTAAAAAAAAAGTTTATATTGAATGTTAGCTGTCAGAAGACTTAATGAAGAATGCTTCTGTGGAGGCACCAAACAGGAGGGAGATTTCGCTATACCTTTTATTTCAAATATAGATCAATGAATTACATCAAAACTACAGGCAACAATTAGTATAAATAATACTTTAATCAATGGCAGCAGAACATTGGTCAATTCTATTTAAAAAGCATCTTGTGTGAACAAACACCATGGGCTGACTGACAATATCATCTCCCAACAAAAGGCTGCAATGGACAAAGTGAGATGGGAGTTCGAGGAGCAATGTCCTCAGCAAATACTTCATTCCCCCTAGTCACAACCCCAACACAGCTTTAAAAAACAACACCACCAAAACAAACACTTCTGGCTCATATTTGGGGGAACAAAGTGGAAACAAATAAAAGCAAATGGGCACTGAGCCTTTCTACATCTAGCTTTCTCTAGAGCACGTTCCCAGATGGAAACTCATTTCCTTCCCTGCTCTAGGTGGTTGGGGTGGGGGGTGGGGGTCCTGCTTCTTCCCTGCCCCACTCCTGTGGGCCCAAATGGGTGCTGAGGTCCAGTTAGGACCTCAGGATCGTGGGCTGCCCTCTGGGCCATCCAAGCTAAATTAACATTTCAAAAGGCAATTCCTGGAAGCTGAGAAGGAGAGCTGAGGACTTATAAACAAAGAAGTTGTTTCTCTGATTAAGTTACTTTCCTAAGTAATGGGGCTATGTTTGAGAATGAGCTTGGATTTTCTTCATCAAAACTTTCCTCTTGGCTTTATATTGGGACAGGGGTGAAGGTGTTTAAGTAGTTTTGGCATTTGGCCTAAAGCTGGGTTAAGTAACCTGAACTTTTGGGAAAGGGGGAATCTATAAATAATCTCTACAGTATATAGGGGTAGGCAAAAGTAGGTTTACAGGTGTAAGTATGAGGAATAGAATTTATTCTTGTATTATTATTGATTAATTATTGTATCACTTATTTGTATTACACTATAAACCTACTTTTGCCCACCCCTGTATAGTAGTTGGTTGTTGTGAAAACATACTTTTACCCCCTCCCAAGGAGACGTTAAATGTATTCACAGATCTGGGTTTTAAGAAAGAATCTTAGCAACTTTCCAACTTGTCCAAGGATAACTGCTCTTTTCAACTGTTACATCCAAAGACCACTCTCCATGTCAGAGGGGGGAAAAAAAAGAAGAGAAGGGTAGTTAGAGTCCAAAAGGTTAAGGGTTTAGAGGTCAGTCCTCCCGGCTGAAATACAGCTAATCGAATAGAAAATTTGTCCTCTGGATGAACCTGATTCTGTAATTTAGCCCCGAACTTCAGTAAAATACCTTTTCAGCTTCTCAACGTGAGGGTGTCAGAAAAAAGACATCTTGACTATGTATGAACTCTGTGCTTTTTGTCATAGAAACAATGATGTGAATAATGCAGGAATATCCATCTTTAATATCCCGACGTGCCGATATTCAAGTATTGCCATGTGCAAGTCTGAGAGCCAGGCTCACCCCAAAGAGGAACAAAGAGCTGTCCCCAGGGTCTAATACAAAAGACCAAGGCTTGGAAGATACTTTAGAGAAGTGGAATTTCAGCCTAGGGACTCCAGTGAATACCTGCCCTCAACTCTCAGGAGACACTGAACCAAAGAACATGGCTGCAAAGAAAATCTTTTCTTTCCCCTCCACCTAAATGTATTTTTAATTACTAAAGTGTTCAGAAGCACTGAAAAAAAAAATAACCCAATTCTGAGTCTCTCTTTTAAGCTCACCCTTTATCCCTCCCTGCTTTTGTCACTTTTTGATAGCTACAACCTGGGGTTTCTTTTTGGAGCCCCAGGCTTTGGGATTTAAACTTTCGAAGCCCCGTTTCCTTTGAGTATATAAACCCTGGTCATTACCTTTGACTCTTTCCCCTTATCCCTACAGGTCAACATTTTAGAAAAATGAGCTTTGAACCCTTCCCAGGCAAGGCATAAGAAAAATGATTTAAAAATATCTCTCCTGTTGTTCGAGAGCGATTGTTTTAAACCACTATTCTCAAGGCAAGAAAGAGGGCCTGAAAACTTTTGTACTTTTACAATTTCTGCTTCCAACTAATGGATTGAGAAAAACTTCCTTAAGGTTTGTTTTAAAAATAAAAACTTCAGGGAAAAACCCTAAGACCAACTTTCGTGGACTTCTAGATTCAATTAGGTTTTTTTTTTCCTTTTTAAAGTAAGACTTCCTCTACTTCCCACTTTCTTCCCACTGCACACCCCCTTCTCCCAAATAGGCCATACACCAGTTCTTATAAAATATTGCTAGATGGGCTATTTGGGTATTTGGAATCCAGTTGGAACAGAAAATTTGGTCATTATCAAATGACCCAGAACAGAGGTTTTGTTTTCTTTCCCCAGAAGGAAAATGTTGGACCATTTGTTTCTTTCTTTTTTTCCTTTCCTTTAACAACCTTTAATACTGGTTGTAGCACAGTGCTGAAAAAAGCACATGTGGAAATATATTTTCAAGAATGCAACTCAGAGTGGACTCTTTGCTTCCCTCTAGAAGGGTTAAGGGCCCCTACACACATTTCCGGGGAATGGGGAGGGGGTGGGGTTCAAAATGCCAGTTACAGCCTGAAGTAAGTCCACACATCTCTGATTCTGTTCCCTGAAATTTGGACCCTTTCACCATCTTAAGATTTTTGGCATTAAGATGTCAGTTATTTCTGTACCCCATTCCCCACCAAATAAATATTTAAGCAAATATAATCTAAACATAAAACAACCCGTTTCCACTTCCTTCTTAGACTCATTTCTTTGGGCATGGGCCAGTGGGAACAATGTATATAATTTCACACTGGAAATTATACAGACAACCCAGAAAGTTCAGAAATCCTGGCACAGCTCTCCGGCTTCCATTGAAAGCACCTAGCACAGGGGTTGCTAACCTGCTGCCTGACTCCCCCACATTATTAAACCACAGCATCCCTGGAGGGGTGGGGTGGGGGAGGATGTTCAAATTCACACTGGGGTAAAGCATTCAACCTTCACTTGTAAATTCAAAATCCAACAGCGGAGATTTTCATGAGTTTAATGACTCGCCAAGGTTTTATGTTCTCAGTAGCTCCTGCCATATGATCATATACTTAGAGAGAGAGTCCCGTCCCCCTCCCACCCCCATACCTGCTCCAGGTAGGGGGCTGCCCTCGGGCAGGATGCTAACCTAGTCCAAGGACGGCCTGCACGTCCCAGGTCCACCCTACAGTACCTTAGAGCCCAGCGAGGTGACAGCAGGCCGGGCCTGCCCCTGCGGCTTCGGCTCAGCCGGGAGCGCAGGGAGGGATGGGCCCAGGGTCCCCACTTCTATAAGGTCGTCAGGTCCGTGTGGTGGTCCTTGGCCAACGGCTGCAAATGCTGGCCGGGGGCGGCCGAGGAGGAGCAGGAGGACGAGGAGGACGAGGACCTGCCTTTGGTGTTGGGCAGCTTGTGGTCTTTTTTCCACTTCATCCTCCGGTTCTGGAACCAGATCTTGATCTGGCGCTCAGACAGACACAAGGTGTGAGCGATTTCAATCCGACGGCGCCGCGTCAGATACCTGTTAAAATGAAATTCCTTTTCCAGTTCTAGGACTTGCTGCCGGGTGTAGGCTGTCCGGGACCGCTTGGGCTCCCCGCCGGTGTAGTTGGGGTTCACTGAGAGACAAAACAGACCGCACGGTCAGGTCAGCGCCTGGCCACTAGTTAGGCCCCTGGCCAACGCGCTCACTTCCTGGCGCGCCCCAGGCCCTCCCAGCGCTCCCAGCCCCTCTCCCTCCCGCCCGCCCTCTCCCCCAGCACACACGCTCGCTCCTACCACCTCATCACACCAACCCACTCCCCCACGCTGGCAGGCGGGGATCCCCAACTGTGCTCCCATCTCCCCGGCCCACCGAAAGCTCCGGAATTTCCAAGCATTTTGGAAAGCCCCCATTTCTCTCCACCGTGGAGCCTCTGTTCTGAAAATGGAATCCTCCTCCCCCCTCCATCTCCACCCCCCTTTTTGCCCACAGACATGCAGCCAGCCACATGGTCCCGGCCTGCTCCCTCAGCTATAAAAATTTATGGAGAGAGTAACTGAGGTGCCCACTGAAGCCCCACGCGCCCACACCCATCCGCACCCACCCCCGGGGGCGCAGG
>NW_005353838.1:8473072-8485143 GCF_000412655.1 Myotis brandtii | reverse complement strand
TCCGAAGGTCTGCTCACCGAAGTCGGGCCGCGGATAGAGCCCTGGGGGCTGGAAGTCAGCACCCTGTGCGCCGCCGCCGTAGTAGTCGGCTCCCTGCTCGCCTAGGTAGCCGCCCTGCAAATATTCCTCGCAGGGAGGGAACTTGGGGTCCACATACTTGGAGTTCACCATATACGAACTCATGGCCATTAATTTCAGAAGGTAGAAAATACTAATTTTTCTCGTGTTGTCTTTTTTTCTCCTTCCATAGGGCCCTCCTACTTGCTGTCAACTGAATAAAGTTGGCGGCCATGTGACCAGGCCAGCCAATAGGGAGGGAGCGAGTTTATCACCGGGTTGGTGAGCATCTCATAATTTTCACAAATTTAACTAAATAACATACGTGTAATCAAGTGACTCGCTGTGGCACATTCGAGGGCCCTCATGAGATGTTAATATACTTATAACCCTCAGCACCCTCATCGCCCCAAAAGTAATTCCAGCTTTTGTCTGCCACTGACTTTGCTAACCTCCAGTGCCCTCTCCACTCACCAACCCGCCAGAAAACAGCCCCCCAAAGTGGGCACAGCTCAAAGTGGACTGAATCCGAATATCCGTTGGAGTGTAGGCACCAAAAGGCAGGTGGGTGAGGCAGCTCAGAGTTGGGCAGAATACCCCAGCAGGCAGAGCTCCCGCCAGCCCGGCCGCGGGAATGGGGACTGCCATACAAAGGCTCAGTCCCGGCTTTGTCTTCCTCAGGGTCACCCAAAAGTTACTACAATCTGGCTGGCCTGAATCCATTTAGGCAATGAGTAACCGCCCAGCTTTCTGTGAGTGCCCGAGCTGGGGTAATTCTAGCCAAAGCCAGGCCTTGCAGGTAT
Organism: Myotis brandtii; assembly: GCF_000412655.1. NCBI lineage: Eukaryota > Metazoa > Chordata > Mammalia > Chiroptera > Vespertilionidae > Myotis > Myotis brandtii. The sequence continues at coordinate 8,484,283 of NW_005353838.1, read as the reverse complement.
GGCAAGAGGTTCCCCCTGCCTCAGCCCGTGAAGCTGAGAGGTGTGCCAGGAAGATGGCGAGGGTACCCCTCCCCACCCAAATGGACCCCAAAAGGACTCTGCACTCCTTCTTTCCAGCGCGCCTCCTTCTCACAGGGCACTCAAAGGCCAGTGAGCCCCTCATGGGGCACCCTCCAACCTCATGCTCCTTGAGGGCCGAGCTGGGGCTACCTGGCCTCCCACTGCACTCCCCAGTCCTCCAAAACCTAGCCCTTTGGCTCCGAATTCCTGCAACCAATTAGGTGTTTACACAGGAGCCTCCGTATAAAGGTGAGGTGCTTCTTGAAGAAAAGGGTGCTCTGTGTCACCAGGCTCAGTCGATCCGCTGATGATCCTGGAGTCCAACGTAATAAAAGAGAAAGAGGTGGTTGACCCGCCCCGCTGTTTCTGGCCTCTCCTTCTGACTCAGGCTATTTTGGAGAAAAGTGAAGTTTTTGCATCGACCATATATTCCCCTAGAATCGAATCTGTGACTATGTGGATACCACACAAATTCGGTTCTACAGGGTATATATAGACAACGTTACTACGTTCAAGTTCCACCCAAACTGGGCACCCAGACCGCTGCTAGCCTTGGCCTCTTCCTCGGAGCCACCACCAGCCCGACACAGCCCCTGGCATTTTCAAAGATGGTTCAGGTAGCCTGAAGGGCTTGGTGGCAATTGGCAGCAATGAGTTCCCCACCCTTTCACTAGGGCGGGGGTTACCAAGCAGCCAGGGAGCCAGAACAGTCTTCTTAGGAAAGAAAAAATATTCATCCCAGAAATGGCGGTTTTATTATTCCTCTTTCTCCAAATCCAATATCCCTCCCCCCTTATCAAGTGGCATTTTCCAGAAAGGAGCAAATGCCCTCAGTGACAGAAGAAAGGCAAGAGGGGAATAGTCTCCATCCACTATTTTTTTCTCCTGCCTGGGCGAGCCAGGTTGGCTGACAAAGCTAGTTCTTCAAGAAGTCGCGCATTTACCTTCCTGGGCCCTGAGCCCGGCTGGCCTCTCCGTCCTGCTGCTGCTGCTGCAGACCCCGAGGCAGAAGCTGCTTGCAGGCACCAAGCTGCCCTGGGCTGGGGCCAATGCACTAATGGTGAAGGGCAGGGTGAGGGGTCATTCAAAATCATTTACAAACATATCACAAAGTTTCATTATTTTTGCTTTGCCGACAGCAGCACACAAGAGTACAAAAGTTCACGAATTGCGTGCCTGCCCCAGCGCTTCAGCACTGTCTGGGGCTCACCCCTCCATTCAGGGCACCAAGAGCACAGACGTGCCCAAGGCCCGGATGAATTTCGGGGGGCAGAGGGATGCTCAGGATTGAGTGGGGCTTTGGGATCCCTGACTGTAGGGCAGAGGCATTAAAATGTTTTTTGATTGTTTTGTTTTTCCACTCATGTTTCAAAAATTTGTTTTGGCCTGGTGGGGCGGAGCAGGGAGACTCCCCTCTGCCCCCGAGCCTGGCAAAATTGGCTGCCTGCTTCTACAATGCACTTTGCACACTCCCCCCACCCCAATCCGTTGGTTCCAGTGCTTTAGCGATTTTGTAGGGATTTCCTGGTGCCAATTCTAACAAGACCTCTGAGGCTGCCCCAAGCCTACGGCCCCTGGCCCAGGGAAATTCCCCCCAACTACCCCTAATGCCAAATGTTCCCCCACACTCCCCATCTTGGGGACACTGGGTCTAGGCTTTATCCAGGCAAATTGGGGGAGCCTGCTGGGTCGGGTGGGGAAACAGTGAGGGTACACATTTTCATATTTGTTAGACGCTGTGACCTGCATTTCACCTTATTGCTCGACTTGTTCAGACAGGTCAAAGCCAATGAGTTATTGATGAACAAAAGCGTTAAATATTCACCTCCCGCACCACTGCTCATACAAATGCTTTGATCTCCGTTTTTTGTGCTGTGTTTAGCGAGAGGGTGCCAAATGTGGGTTTTCAAGCGAGGAGCATCAGCAGAGATAAGCACCCCGAGAGCCAGGGCAACGGCAAGAAGGGGGCAAGACGAGAGGGTCCTGAGGATGCCAGACTTTCCAGCCTGGAGCCAGAGCCATTTCACTCGAGCCAGCGTGGTTGTACAGGGAAACTGTGTACTGGGTGAAATCTCCGCTTCTCCAGTTAGCGTAATCCCCAGGGAGGGAGCGGACTATGCTCCCCAGCCTGTAGGGCAAAGAAACCTGGCCCAGAGTCAAGTCCCAGCTTCTCGGACCCTGGAGAGAGGGTGACTCACCAGAGAGGGAGGGTGCCTGGTTTCTACAGCCCTGGCACATTCCATCTCTCATTAAAATAAAACCATCTCCATTTTGCAGTGAGGGAGGGGGCCACGTTTTTCCCCTTGACTCTTGAACCACTACCTTGATCCTTGAACCACTACCTTGATCTTAATGTGGCAGTCTTCCTGAAACTTCAGGGGCCTCCTCAGATATATACCTTTCTTCTGTGGCATATGCAACTCAGAAAGATCCAACTTCTGAGCCCAGGACCCCCAAAATCTATGCCCCCCACCTCCCTCCTCCCAGCCCCCCCCCCTCATTTTCCTGCAACACCAGTGGCTTTGGCGCAAAAATTTTCCAATTGCAGCTACAGAAAATCGGAGGTGGACCAGAAGGGCATATTCCTCCCTCCTTACTCAGCCCATGTCCCCAAACCAGACCCCAAACTGCTGAGTCTAGGGCCCGGGGAGGGCTGAGAAGGGACTTCCATCTAAAGCTCAGAATCCGCAGCCCTTCCCGGAAGCTTGCCCACTCAACACAGCCGAAGAGTGGGTTTTTGTTTGTTTGTTTCATCTCTTTTTCTTTCTTCTTTTTATAAAAAACAAGAGGCGGTTGGTCCCGGCGGGACCAGGTTAAGTTGGGCTGGGCTGCTGAGGCAGATCGCGTTGCCTGGGTATTTGGCAGGTTGGTTCTAGCAGAAGGCTATGCTAGCTGCAACTTAATAGGGCGGGCTGCTCATTAGCTTCCAGCTCTGAGCAGAAGCGTACTCCCGCCGGAGCTGCACCTGTGCGAGCCGGGAAGCCCCGGGAAGGCCAGGAGGTCCAGGGAGGCCCAAGAAGATGTGGGTGAAAGCCCGCGTGGCACGTTCCCTTAGTTAGGTAACTGTGAGCTAGGCCCCAAAAAAATCTTTCCAGGAGCTCAACTTAGAGCCTCCACCTCCAAAGCGAGCTCCCCTCCCCTCGGCAGGGCCGTCCTTCCACCTGCCCACTCCCCGGGCGCGGCCCTGGCCCACCACCTCCCCAGCCAGCAACACCGCCTCTGCGATTCGGAAAAAACGGGAAGGTACTCACAGCAGCGGTCTCTCCTGGTCCTGAACCTGTTGCAGTGAAAACGGGGGTCACTTAAATTCCACAGGACAATAAGGCAGACATCGATGATACACAGGAAAATGACAAGGCCCAGACACCCCACCTATACCCAGACCTCCCCGCTTCGGCTGCCCGCCCCCAGGAACTGCGCCAAGTTCTCCGCGGAGCGCAGACCGCAGTCCCCAAGGGCAGATCCACGGAGTAGGAGAGTATGGCCCACATCACCTCCCCCTTCCATGCACCCTTGGGCAAAACCTGACTGGTTGTTTGGCCTGACTCGGGCTGCTTGTAACAGGGTTTCCCCAGTGGGAACACGGGAAGCGAGGAGAAAATGGGCCTTTGTGTGTTTCCTTATGCAGAATAGGCTGGGTGGGCGCAGGTCCACTGGGGAGGGGGCAGTCGCTGCATCTGTCCCCCGCTTCCAGTCTGTCTGGTGCTGAGAGCAATTCAGCCCCCTTTTCCAGTTTCAGACTGGTTCTCAAACTCCCAAACTAGTACCCCCCCCAAAAAACTAGTATCCCCCAAACCTGTCTTCTCCTTCCCAAAGAAGGACCAGGCAATACTGGGACTTGCCTTCCCACTTATGCTCCAATTCAAAACAAAGAGCAATTTCCAAGGGAGATGAAGACCCAAATGATAACCCAGGAGGAGGAAAATCAATGGGTTTCAAAGTAAATGGCAATGCTTTAGATTGTTATCCAGCTCTACGGATGTGGCATCATTTTGTCAGCATTGCTGCTGGAGAAACCACAAAGCAATCTTACAAAGCAGTGGTCCTCACAGAGACTGGTGTCCAGCTTTTTAAGTTTTCAGTCTCCTCAAGTCCTATTCTAGGCTGGCAATCTCCTCTGAGAAATCTGAGCATCAAAGCCATCTCCATGCTCATCCTTTCCACCTAGACTACCACTGTCTTATTCCACTTCTAAAACAGATGCTCTACATAGAGAAGAGAGAGACAGTGAGACCCTCTTGTGAAGTGGGAACTCTCCATTCCCAACTTTCTGTGTCCAGAGGGAGGGGAGAAAACAGGGATTACCCTTCTATTTGTTATTTTAGGTTTAGGCTAAAATTAGAAATTACTTTAATGGGACTTCTTCCCACCCCAGGTGGAAAAGAGAGGCCGAGAAATCCCCCACCGTGGAGCTGTTCTGGAAAAAGTAGTAAATGACTTACTGGTTCTCTCTCCTAGTGGGCAGGGGAGCTGAGAGTAGAACGGCCTCCTTCTGAGCCCGGCGCTAGCTGGAGCCTCTCACTTTCCTATCGCTGCTCCAGGAACCAAGCATCTGCACTTGTATGCTCTTAACCTAATTTATGGTGGGAATTATATTTTGGCTTGTCAACTCTCAAGCCATAAAACAAAGTTTATTGGAATCACGTGCTCGTAAATAGCCATTCAGGTCCCATCTCTGCAGAACCATAAATAACCTTTGGCTTTAAACTTTTATTCACTAAATAAAGGTTCACTGCAACTGTTCCCTCACATTTAAATAGTTCCAAATATCCAGAATGCACAGGGGTCAGATTCATATCAATACCCCAGGCTTTTCAAATAGCATCTTTTCAGAGAAGTCCGTTTAAGTTGGGAGATAGTACTATTTGGAAAAGGCTGGTTGGTGGGCATGTCTTATGATTCTTTGGCTGCATTCGCTGTGAGTACCTTCAACTCCTTTATTTCAATCATTTTCTAGCTCTAGATGTGGTAAATAAATAAAGAGAAAAGTCAAAGGCCACTTTTTAACTTGCTTATACCAGAAATTATTTGAGATTTTGTTCAAGCTTCAATAGTAAAAAGGGTGTTTTGGAGAAGTTGGGTGGGCTTGGGGGTGGGTGGCAGCTGGAGTTAACACTTGGCTCTGTATTGTTGTGGATGGGCTCAGCAAAGTCTAAGGTAGTCACATGCCTAGAAGTTTCTATAATTTGCTTAGATCTGAAAGGAAAGCCTTTGCAAGTGACCAAACTGCTTAAAACAGCAAGACTTGGGGTTTGGTAAAGTGCGAAAGTAGAGAATAGCTCCATCGGAATCTTTGGCAACTAAAGCTCTAAAGAAGGTTATAAAACAATAAAACAGCCCTGGTGTGAAGGGGAGAGGGTGTGAGGAAGCAAATGAGGCTCTCAAGGAACCCAAGCCCAGGAAGTCAGATGTCCCCACTCCCCCAGTGCCCCAATCACAGGGCTCAGTCCGGGGCCCAAACCTGGATGGGTCATCTCCCCCCAACTCCTGAACTGCCACTCCCACCAGAGAGAGAGAGAGAGAGAGAGAGAGAGAGCCTAAGAGAGCTGGGGGGAGCATGCTCTCCTGCTGAGAAAGCCAAGAAAAGGAGTTGGGCCTGAGGGCTGCTCTACTGGAGAGTGTGACATTCTATGCTTGGGGGAGGTGGGGTGGGAAAGAGGCCCCCAGCTCCTAGCAGCAGAAGTAAATACAAAGAACTGATCACCAGCATCCTTCCATAGCCTTCCAGAGTGCCCCCAGTGTGAAAACATGTGTGATTTTTACAATTCTGATGAAAAGAATGGATGTTCTGTGTAGATTTGTAGAGCACATACACATATATAATTTCTAAGTCAAATTCAGTTGCAAAAGTTCTCATCAGCAAGTCCCATCAAGTGCATAAAAGAGATCCCTCTCTACAAAGATCACTTTGCATTCTAATTTCCACCCATTCTCCATGCATTTCAAAACCCATTTCCTGATTTGACTTTCATTGGCTAGAAAGCAGGGGGTGGGGCTGTTAGCCTAGACTGCATAGCACCCACTTCTCCTCCCCCCACCATTAACTACTTAGGAGGATCTTTTCTTTTACAATTGGTAGTATCTGTTTTTAAAATGCGTAAAGATCAACCTCTTAAAAAATGGTTTCTGATTCTGTTAGTACTAAGTGAGCAGCTTCAAACATAGTCCCTGTTAAACCACTGTATAAAAAATAATCAAAGTTGGAAGCGTAGGAAAGCTTCTTTATTTTTCCTTAAATTAATAAAACAGAATTAAACAAAGGATGTATGACTTTCTAGGCAACTGTGATGAACTTTCTATAGGGGTGGGAGGTGGTGTTTGAAACAATGCCTGGCTAGTTGCAGTTTAGTAGATTTTTTTTTAAATGTATGATGATGAAAGATGGTGATTGGGACTTGCTTGTAATCTTCACTGTGGCATACAGAAGATGAATAAAATTAAACAGCCTGCTCTGTATATTCAGATAACAACAGTAACTAGCTATGCATAGGGGGAGGGAAGAGAGGAAGACAGTGAAGCAGACACCTTCGATTATTTTTCTACTCTTAGAAGAGCCAGAAAACATGATTAAGGAGAAAGTGTCCACCTTCCTACAATATTCCTTTGCCCTCCCCTCCCACAACCCCCAATGTCCTGGGCTACTGTAGATGAATGAGAGAGTGGGGATGAAGAAGAGCAAACTCCGTCTAGTAAGAACTTTGAGCACTAGGAGGGGACAGCAGACTAGCTTGGGCTAATTTGTTGAGGTTTTCCCAAGGACTTTCAATGGTGGTGATAGTGATAATGAAAGAGAAGGTAGGGGAGGAAAAGTTGAAGTTTTCGTAAAGACCTGTAAGGAATTTGTTTCTGGGTAAAGTGAGGCTGTAGACACTGTCCTTCCCCATTTGGCTAGAAAGATCCAGTTCTGAATTCCTCCCAGAGAACTCCCATAAGGTAGAGTCCCTGTAGGGCTCCTCCCAACCTAGAAGCCAGAACAGCTCCCAGGAAGGAGGATGCACCAGCTATACTCCAAATGTAATGAGGTCTGTCTTCTGCCCACCCTAAGAGCCCCTCCTATGTGGCCCCAGGAAAGAGTATTCTGATCTTGACTTTTAAGAGGTTTCTTGCCCAGAGGTGATATTAAGCTCTCCCCTTAAACGAAACATCTGCACAAGCAGAATAGGTATGGTTGAGACTTTGGATGAGCTCTCTGGGCCAGGGACAGAAGGAGAAAGGCCTGGCCCTTAGGGACATGCTGGGGGTGGAGCCAAAGAAGGGCTGATCAGGGAATCCCACGCAGGAGGGAAATATGATTCCATATTCTTGGCACTGTGCTCTACCACTGAAAGAGGAACATACGCTTGCCACCCTACTGTTACCCCCTACAATGGAATTCATGCATTGGAGCTTTGCCTCGATGTTCTCTGGGAAGAAAGGTGACTGCAGAAGAAAACTTCAGTAGTGAGAGATGAGAGCCAAAAGAATGGGCCCTGGGGCAGGATATCTGACAGTGGGGTCAGAGGCTGAAAAAGGTCCCAAGAAGGGCAGGGCCTGGGTTGGTCATCTAAGTCCTTTGAGAACCAAAAATGGAGGTTATATGGCACAGAAGTTGGGATGGCTGGAGGGCTAAAGTGCTGCCCTATGCCATGGACGAAACTCCACCTGACATGGTTGATAGCAGAAGAGATTATGTGTGTTTTGAGAAAAAATATGACGCAGGTGGACTCCTGGTTAAACCAAGAGAAGCATCGTAGCCAACAGTTGGGGAGGCCCTCACAGGAAAAGTCTATAGGCAGAAGTCATGGAAGCCAGGGCTAGGAACCTGAATGCCGTGTGTGTGTGTGTGTGTGTGTGTGTGTGTGTGTGTGTGTGTGTGTTGTCGCCTGAGGAAGTATTTATATAACTGTTTTTAAAAGATAGAAGGAATCTCAAAAATTTGGAAGGGCTGGAGGAGATTTTTGAGGATAAGGCCTCTCAAAGATTTACCTCGATACCACTATGGCCCAAGTTGGGAGCTATGGCTCAGCTATAGTCCTGGAGCCCAGATCTTGGAACACAAGCAGATTAAGGAGGAGTGGGACACTCCAGCCTCCCCTGCTGTTGCCCACTGGCCTTTTGCTTTTCCACCCTACCCAAGATTTCCAGAGACTGAAAAGAGAGTATTTGCCTGAGGCTGTAAAAGAGGGTTCTTGCCCTGAAAGGTGTGACTGATAGGTGGTGGTAGAAAAGGGTGCCTTCAGGAGCTGGAGAGTGGGACCTGCTCTCTGGAAAGGCCTGAAGCCCTTTGTCTGAGTCGAAGATGTGTCTATGTGGTTTTGAGGCTTCCCCTATCTGACATCTGCCCACCGAGGAACTAGGGGTACTTTCTTCCTGGGTGTGGCCCTGAAGTATACCTGTAGACACACTGAGACCCAAGAGAGCAGGGCCTGTCAGGCCCACTGCAACACTAGTAAGAGTCCCAGAACTATGTGTTCCTGGGTCTACCACTTCCTGTGACCAAGCCTAGGCCTGTCTTCTCCTCTGTAGAATTCAAGGATTGGTGAGTGAATCAAGTCTCTTTCAGCTCTAAAAGTCTAGGCCTGGATTGCTTAGCAGAAAAGAGAAAGCGATGATAAGGAACACATACTGAATGCTTGTTATGTGCTAAAACACTGTTTTAAGTATTTAACCAGTGAGTTAATGTATATAAAGTAGTTGGAATAGTGTTTAACACATAGTAGTGACATGTAAGTAAAAATCCTTGTAACACTTGAAGGTTCTGTCATTATCCCTACTTTTCAAATGAGGAAATAGGTCCCACTTTCCTAAGGCCACAACAGCAGGTAAGCGGTAAAGATTTGAACCATGGCAGTCTGAACCAACTCATTTCTTTGAAATCTCCAAGTTAGCAAAGGGTCAATGTCCCTTTCACTAAATGTGAGCAATCATTCAACCTATGGGATAGTGACATTAGAAAACCCAATTAGGGAGTGAGCACCAAGAACTATGGGGATACCTGAGTGGTAGAGGGAATTTGACCCCTGGAGACATAATAACCATAAAAGAAGCAGGAGAGCCCTTGATCAAGTGGCTCTCAGACATAAGTGCATCTTAATTGCCCTGGGGAAAGAGTGTTTACAAAATGCAGGCCCCAGATAATATGATTTAATAAGAAATCTGGTGTGAGACCCAGGGACTTGTATTATAAACAAGACTTGAATGCAGGCCTTCATTAACAACACTGCCCTAAAATGGGAAAAAGAGGGTGAAAACTGCATCGCCAGGAGACAATGAAGTTGGATTATAGCCCGTTTTTAAAGTTGGGAGCCACCCCTGGTGCAAGAAATACCTTGTGAAGCCCACCAAAGGCCTGAGATGGGAGCAACGGTGAGAGAAGGGCCTGTGGGCGGTGTAGAAAAGGGTAGAGATAGGCATCTGCATAATTCTCAAGCCAAGAAGTCAGTAAATTTTGCCCTGGCTCTCAAAGAGAGACCCCGGGGAATCCCAGGACACAGGCCTTGCTCTAGGACTAGGTGACCAGGGCAAGGCTCCTCAGCCTGCAGGAGGCGGCACCGCGCTGTGCTTTTCAAGGCGGCCCATTCTGGGTACCCGGGGTCGTGGAAGGGTAAAGTGTAAGGCACAGGAGCCCAGTCAGCATGAGGGAGCTCCTTGGGACCCCATGGATTGGGCGCGGCTTGCCCTACCACGGGACCCAAATTTCTTTCCTGCTCTCAAGAGCCAAGCGCATGAAAATCACGCCCCCTCCAGGAAGGCCAAGAAAGTGAGGTAACCTGCCTGCCACCCCGGAACCGGCCTTCAGGCTCCAGGGCCTAGAGGCAATCTCAGCTTGCCGGTTCCGAGGAGCCTCTCCCTGGGAGTGGGTGCAGCGTCCCCGACCCGCCTCGGAGGGAGAACGCACTTTGAGAGCCGAGGTGGACAGCCCGTACCGGGAGGCGCGGGATCACGTGTCTTCCCCTCCCCCACCTTCCCCGGCCCGCTCCCGCCGGGGCCACTCCGGCAGCGCTGCAGCCGCGAGACGCTTGTCCTACAGCGCCTCCTCCTGGACAAGGCGCCAGACGACTGAGCAGGGGCGCTGCACGGCCCGGAGACTCCAGCCGCGGCTTCTTCGCGTGCGCGGAGGTCTCCCCGCGCTGTGAGCTTGTTCTGCGGTGTCTCCCGCGGCAGCCAAAGGAGTTCCAGTCTTTGAGACTGCCTCCTACCGCACCCTCTCCAGCACTGACAACACACTCGTGGCCCAGGAGCGTGCATCCCCATTAATTAGGCAAGCCCAGGCCGAAAATCCACCAGTTTTTCAGTTTATTTACTTATTTGACCGCTTTCTGCTGAGCCGCTGGCCCCCGCAGAGCCCTCGAATGTGTTGCGCTGGCGTAACAAGATCCGGGGAACGGTCTGGCTGAGGAATTGGCCTGAAGTTTGGTGGTTTGAACAGGCGCCAAAAGGAAGGGCTTTTTCCCAAAGCAGAAGCATCAGGTTGAAAAAAATCTATACACGTCTCTGAGGATCATATATATATAATTCTCTTTTAAGGTGTGTGTGTGTGTGTGTGTGTGTGTGTGTGTGTGTTTTAACACCTTGAAAGATTTGGTTTCCGTTTGGCCACTAGCTCTTATTTGCAGACTGTTCCTAAGTACAGGTTTAAATTGGGGTGGGTGGTGAGTCGAGATGTTTGAAAATAACGTAGTCAAGGGCAAGATGTTCAGCTATATTTAGATTGAAGGCTGGAGTAAAGCAAAGATGAGTAGCGAATCCTGAGGGAGGGAGGAGTGGAGAGATCCGGTTATATTTTCCTGTTCTGAGTCCACTCCCCCTTCCCTCCATCTGTGCTTTGCTGGTTGGATTCCAGGGCTGGGCTATTTCAGTGCACATGCGCCAGGCGCTGGTCGAGCGTGCGTGGCAAGCTCCTTGGGGCTGTGCGGGGGTGTGCGGCACCGTGCACTGCTTCAGCGCCTGACTGCTGGGGCGCTTAGACTCCCTATATCAGGCAGCAGACATACGTTTCTTTTTCAGGAAAACCTGCATTAAAAGTGCCAACCGTCCTTCCTGATTTGCAAGTCCTGTTCTGCCCACCCAGCACAATCGCCATGTTGCCAGTGAACACTTTCAAGGTTGTGTCATTAGGATCAGCAATTTCACATCTAGTGCAGGGATATCTCCTGAGTGTTCACCAAGGGC
>NW_005353838.1:8470504-8473016 GCF_000412655.1 Myotis brandtii | reverse complement strand
GGGGGGGGGGGGGGGGGGAGGGAACCACCTCCTTTCAGAGAGCACAACTCCTTCCTTGTGCACAACGATCAAGTCTAAGGGCCCAGAAAGTTCCTAGAAAGAGGGTATCTATTCACACCAATTCCGGAAAAGTGGCCCTAAATTGGACTTAAATCGGAATTCCGAGTTCTTGGTGGCTTCTCCCCAGCTTCCGGTGCCCCAGTGCCCTGCCCCGCGGCCGGCCGCACTGCGGCAAGGCCGTAAATACCTCTAACAGCTGCCTGCCAGCCCAGAGTGAAATACTGTCTTTGTTCCGATTTCCCCTGCTTCTCGAGCTCAGAAAACAAAATTCTGGCGAAATATATTTATTTGGAAGAGCATCTGACAGGAAAACACGGTTGGTTTTCAGCCCTGGTGCTTGGCCGCATTTATAATAGCAGAACAGCGAGCTTTGCCGTTTTTCCTGGGCCTCCAGGAGAGCGCAAGCCCAGCTCGCAGCCTGGCCAAGGCCCAGGCGTGCCATGGGCTCCATCATGTGTAAACGGATAGAGGTAGAGGTTCGGGCCAAGGACCCTGGGAGTTACACTCCCCAGCTTGTGAGCTCTGAGAGTCCAAGTGCTTTTTCTTTCGTTTAATTTTTTTTTAATTGGGTTAACAGGGACAATGGAGGAATTTCCGGCACTGGCCAAAGCGTTAACTAGTCTCTTCTTGGACTAAGTGGCCTGAGATTAAATGTGATTTGTGATTATTTATTCCCTTAGATGCAATCAGCCATGTAGTTCCAATAAGTTCTTAATGCTACCACCTGGGCTTACAAAGAGCCCTTCAGTCCTCCATATCTAACTGCCCATGACATCACCCTCTGCCGCATGATTGGACCTGCAGCCCGCCCAGGTTCCTAGTCACTTGGGCTCGCTCAGCCACCGAACCCAAAGAAAAGCAACTGCAGCTCTGAACACCAGGACCTGGTCGTCAGGGACTCAGCTCCTCCCCACCCGCACCGCTGTCGCTGTCGCCGTTGCAAAGCCAACGTAGGGGCTCCTTAGGCTCCGGAGCTGCCAGGGGAGGGCCTACGAGTCCCCCAGCAGGGCCCTGATTTTCAATATGTAATGCGTTTTACCAATATGAAAGGTTACTCTCCACAGCCATTGTACCATAGTAGAGAAATACAGTAGTTACAAAATACGGATATTCCACATTTTAAAATCACTCGGGGAGTTTCTTATTTGTGAGTGTTCATAGTTATTGATCCGTGACAATTCCGCAGACGTCAACTGGCCACAAATCGTGGCCCTCCATTTTGAAACTAGTGTGATTCCATTGTTAATTACTAAAAATACCTTTCTACAAAGATGGCATTTATTTTTAGAAACGCTTTTAGGGCCAACACGGTTACACTGGAATATCTGGGGAAACATTAAGTCAGATTTTGCCTCTGAGTGCTTTGAAGATCGCACTCCGCCATGCGCAGGTCCACGCCATGCGCAATGCGGCAGATTGTCCAAAGGTTTTAGTATTTCACAAGGTGGCCATGGGTAAATAGGCAATAGGATTTGAGAACTACATTCGCAAGTACCATTCAAAATTGGTGGGAGAAAACAACGTTCTTTTTTTTTTCTGCCAAGATTTTTCTTTTGGCTCATAATGTTTCAGTTCCATAATTTTGAAGAGGGGAAATGTTGCTATAGAATATTGATTTGTAGAAACCCCCACCCCCCACCCCAAAACACCACAACACGACAGCACATCTAGAGAGCGAAATATGTACCCTTTTCTACCCTGGCAAATAAGAAACACACGCGATGTTTGAACATACACATGCTTCGCATTTCTGAAATGTCTGATTGGTTTTCTACCCAAGCCCTGCACCAGATTTCCTGATACTACAACCTCCCCCCAGATGCATCCATTTTGTGACATAAAATAATCCAAATTCACCTTTCAAAGTATTAGCTGTGGGAAGAACCTTTCTTGAGTTGTTACAAGAGTTCACTAAGAACTACAAACGGTTTAAAATATTTAAAATTCCATCTCATAACACAAGGCCCAATAAACCATAAACCCCAGAAATGCGTCAGCATCACCTACCAAAAACCTAGATGAACAACAAACCAAGCACATCTTAGATACACAGAATGCAACCCACGCCCCACCCCAAGCCCCACACCTCAAAAAACACCTGTTTGCCTCCCAGGTGCCTCTGACCCCAGACAAACCGCAGAACACTCTCCTGCAGAGTGCTCCAGGGCCCCGCCAAGCTGAGACCTCGGGGAACCGGCTGCACACCCTCCCCAGGGTGGGGGTGGAGGAGCTCTGGGTCCAGGCGGTGGGACCCGGTCTGCCACTCTCCACCCCTGCAGAGGAAATGGGGCTTCCCCTCCACTTCTGAGCTCAGCAAGACCCCACCGGCCGGCTCAGAGACCAGTGACTGGGGAGCAGGGGGCGCAGACCGCCAACCCCAGGTCCTGGGGCGGCGTAGGGGGTCGGACCGGGCTCACCAAGCTGCCCCCCGAGGCGACGGGCGCCTCAAACT
>NW_005353838.1:8463963-8470158 GCF_000412655.1 Myotis brandtii | reverse complement strand
CCCGCACTCCCGCAGCCGCGACTGGAGCCCACCTCTGCGGAGACAAAGGTTACGGAAAGAGGGGGTGAGGCTCAGGAAGGCAGAATGCGGGGGGGAAATTCGCCTGGGAAATCAGGAAAAGGGCCGTGAAGGCGAGCGGCGCCTGCACATGACCAGCCGCAGCCAATGACGACCGCAAATAGGTCATAAAAAGGTCTATTACCAAGTTGTAAATTTTCTTCAAACAAAAAGGAATTTACTGCAATTCCTTGCGGATTTTGCACGTACAGCTCGCAAGCGCCATGTTTTTTCCTCCCTTTCTCTCTTCTCTCTCCGTCCTCTCTCTTCCTCCCCTTCACTTTCTCTCTCCCTCCCCTCGATTTTCTCTCTTCCTCCCCCACCTTCTCGCACCCCCTCTCCCTCATTCCGTCCTTCCTGGCCTCCCTTCTCTCTTCCTTGTCCCCCTTCCCCCCTTCCTCGTCTGTATTTCTTCCTCTCTGCCCATTTCCTCTTCTCTCTCTGCTTCTTTTGACTCCATGGTTCCTAACTCTCTCACCTTTTCTAAGAATTTTTTTTTTCGTTTTGGTTTGCCCCTAAACATCTGCTCAATTTGGCGCTATGGTAGAGGGGGAAGGAGTGCGGTGTGCAGCCCAGGCGCTTGGTAATCCTGGCAGTCACCTCCCTCCAACTCTCCTCTTACCCTGGGAGTGGGGGATGCACTCAGCTTCTCTTCCCCTCCCCTCACAAAAGGCCCACTCCCGAGGGCAGCCAGCACTTTCGGGGTTTGCCCCTCTCATCTCCTGGCAAGCCAGAGCCGGTGATCTTGCGCAGAAAACCTGAAGGCCAAGAAATCGCATTCTCCTCCCTCACCCGCCTCCAACATAAATTGGGGTCTATCCTATTCCTTGGGGTTTCTGGGGTAGGAAAGTCACCAACCAGCTCAAAGACGGGAAGTGCTTTTAGATACCTGTCAACTCCAAAATAATAGTTTGAGCTCCCAATGCCTGACCTTTATCTCAATAGAAACATCCTCCTGGTCAGTTCTGGGTTAGAGAAGCAATCTTTCTGGATCCCCTCAGAAACCTCTTCCTCGAAGTCTCCCCTAAGTGCAGTTCTAATTTCTATGGAATTTAATTCTAGTTCCTCTCCTCTTCCTTTGTCTCCCCGCCTCCCCCCCCCCCAATGTTTGTCCATTGAAAAGCCCGCTCAATATACTATCAAGGAGGAGAGAGGCCTCATTTATTCAGTTTCAGCCTTGGGGGGGGGGGAGTCATTTTTATTCAAAGGCAGGGATCACATTCCTTTTGCACTTCTGATAGGAGCTGCTCCAGTGAACCTCAGCTGAGAGTGAATGTCCTTGGCCAGTTCTAGCATTCCCCTCATCATGAATGCATGGGCATGGCTGCCCGGCTTCGGGACCTGCCTGAAAGAGGTACCTCCTCTCATCCTTTCAAGGACACTGTCTTTGGACTTCTAGTAATGTGCTTGTAAATATTTGCATTGGATCACGGTGTAAGTTCTCTGCTATTAACATCTCCACACACACAGTGAGTACCTAAGTGGATGTGCTCCTAAGCAGGAGAGCACAGCACCCTCTGGAGCAGGCCATTTGCATTTCTTGAAAAAGTTTTGATGACCTTGGATGTTTCTGATTAAAGGTCTTATGTTGCCATCTGTCAGCAAAAGTCCTATTCTTTCTAGAAAAAGTCAGTGGGTTTTAACTTTTTTGGAGGGAACTGTAACAGCAGCCAGACTCCTTTCAAATGTTCTCTTCTCTTCCCCTGACCATCCCCAGATGCCCAAGGATTCAGCACACTGGAGAAGCACAGGACAAGCTTGGATGTGAAATAGCAACACATTCTCCACTGAAGAATAATAAAACAATGCTTTTAATGATACAAGGAAATGGGGCAAGTTGTTGGGCCCTCCCAAGCAAGAACACTTTCCAGCGGTTCTCAACCTGTGGGTCGCGACCCCTTTGGCGGTCGAATGACCCTTTCACAGGGGTCGCCTAAGACCATCCTGCATATCAGATATTTACATTACGATTCATAACAGTAGCAACATTACAGTTATGAAGTAGCAACGAAAATAATTTTATGGTTGGGTCACAACATGAGGAACTGTATTTAAAGGGCCAGAAGGTTGAGAACCACTGCTTTAGACCATTCCATTCATGTGGACCCGAACAGATTGTTCAATCATAAAAATTTCTGATAAATAATCTCAATTGACAATTTTCCTCTCCCCCTCTAGTCAAATAAAAACTGAGCTTTATGACCCTTCTTTTCACCTTGGGGAAGAAGGGCTGGGAAAAGACTCTACACTGAAAAGGCAGCCATATTTGCACTTTTTCCCCCAGTGCAGAGATAAGGGTTGTCCTGGGATTTGTGAAACATCACAAAATGGCAATCCCTGAACTGACTTTTCTCTAGGAACCATTGAGACCTACACCCTCTTTTGTTTGTTTCTGGTCCTCACAAATAACGAACCTCAATCACTAGGAAGGCTTGGTTCTTTCCTTTAATGTTAACATTAAAGTGTCGTATTTTTCTCTAAACGGTTTACAGACCTCTCTAAGCAGATTCCCTAAGCAGTACAGTGAAGAGAAGCAGTCGCCTGGGTTTGCAAAGTGTTTTCTGAAGGTTTATGCAAATTTCTGCAGCAAAACTGTTTGTTCAGTTGCCGCAATCCTCGGATGTTAACAGATTTTAGCCAATTAGAAGAGCATCTTCTGCACTCGTCACTGCAAGTCTCATAAAATACCATGATGGGCGGTTTCTAGCTACTATAAAAAAGAAGGTGGTGAGTGTGTGTGATGTGTAATTCCCAAGCTCTTTATTTGGAGACAAATCTATGGTTTTCTTAGCTACAAAAGGAAACATACATACTGACATTTATTTATTACCAACACATTCTGCACATGTGTAATCTATGTATATGTACAAATCCACCAAATATTTACCAAAAATTATCAAATCTGTATATGTACAATACTCTCAAATACACCAGTAATTGCAAGTCTTTTTCTGTACATGAGCTACGATTTTACCATGTGGTTAGGGGCAAGATGGGACCAGAAGGTACAGCACTTCCAGAGCAGCACAGAATGCAGAGGAAATAAGGATGTTTTTACTCCCCTTATTTCCACATCCATCCACACACCAGGTTCCCCACCTAATTGAATCTTGCCCGAATCAGCCTCTAAAAGTGCTATCTAGGGAGTATTCTTGAGTGGAAGAAAGCAAATTTTGCTAATAGAGGAGTCCCTTAACTGGAGGGCAGCTGGAGTTTAGCCAGTACCAGTCTCTGGCGAGCTTACCACCACCCCCACCGCACACATGGGCTTTCAGGCGCTTGGCATCCTTGCTCTTTGTCAGCCAATAGCAGTCTCAGGCAGCACACAGAGCTACATGTTTCCAAATCCAGCATGCACGTTTGCAGCTGTCTCCTCTCCTGCAAATGTTTCTTAAGCCCCAAGCCCCAAGCCATGACTTAAAATTGTCTTTCCTGGCTCAGGTCAGCGAATGCCACAGCCACGGTCTCTTCCCTAGATAGAAAGTCAGGCGGTGCTTCGCCTCTAGCCCAATCAGTGACATTTCCCTGGTCCTTCAAGTGGCAGGCAAATAGCCCACCAATGCCTGAGGGGGTGATCCAGGCCTAAAACTATAGGATTCTATTTCCTTACCTGTGCAATAAATGCCACTTTGGAAATTAAAATGTACCTCTTTAATAAGCCATCTAGGAAAAGCAAAGTTGCTTTCCCTTTTGGGGGGAGAAATGTTAGTTTACTTGGATTCCTTCTCTTCTCTCCCACCTCTTTCCCCCCTCCTCTTCTCTCATAAAATGGCAGCTGCAGAAGCGGCCTCAAATGGAAAATGGATATCTTGTTAATAACAGAGCCCAAACCCCAGCATCAGTTCGGGCTCAGCAGAATAAGCTGTGGTGTAACCTGGACTCTGGGTCGTCCCCCACTGGGCCTACAACTTGAATCCTTTGTGAAGTTCAAAGCTTTCACACTATCTTAGCAAGGTTATTTAGAGCAAGATGAAGCTACAGTAGCCTAGTCAGCCCTCTGGAATGAAAGAGACTGCCCCTGCCTGCATTTATTTATTTTTATAGCATGTAACCCCCACCTCTTTTTTTTTTTTCTAAATCAAATAGCTTTTGCCTTCATGTGAGTAAAGGAAACGCGTTATTTGCGGCGCTCAAAGACACTAGCTCTAGAAAAAGATTCATTTCTTTATTAAGGAGCTAGCTATGTTCTGGAGCGGTTGTTTACACTTGGATTTTTCTGCATTTGCTCCCAGGGTTTGTTTCAAATAGGTGAGGCCATCCTGGAGAACAACAGAGGACGTACCAACTGACATCTGAGATGCACATAGTAAGTTGGCTCAAAATGGGCAGGCAAACAGAGAGAAGAGAATACAAATAAATATGGCACCTACTCAAAAAAAAAAAAAACACCAAAAAAAACGAATCACAGAGGTGGCTACAGCACCGAGACCTAAATTTCAGTCGATACCAAATGCAGTTCAAAACAAAAGCAAGTTTTGGAAGAAGAGGCATTCCACAAAGTGACTTGCTAGAGTGAAAAATTAATGAATGAAAATGTTATAATTGGCTTTTCAAGTATTCATTCACTCTAGATTAAATTGCCATATTTGTATAGACTATAGAAAAATTATTAAATGTCAACATTGACATTGCCCTGAAACTTTTGTCACTGGCCCAGCATTCCCCCCAAGTTTAGGAAGCTGCAAAGCCGGGACTACACATTACACTCTTCAATTAACATGTGCTTTTCAAATATTTGGCCCACACTCGTCCCAGAGATACTACGTTTACAAAATAAAGAATCCTCTTAGGAGTAAACAAAAGGCACCTGAACTCACTATTATAAAAGCAGAAAGAAAAATACATAAATAATACATTTTAATCAAATAAAATAAAGTAAATATTCTGCAGGCATAATTTTAAAAAAAATTATAATAGATTTCTTTTAACTTACTCACCATAAAGAAAAGATTTAAAATGTTCAAGTGCACTTGTTTGATTAATAAAGCATTTTATATTCAATTATTTAGTGCTAGTTATTAGGAAGTTTACGTTGTTGAGGCAAATCACCAGCTCAGACATTAAAAACTACCATTATAAAAATTTTGCTATAGTTAGTATCAAATTACCCTTACATAGGACAGCTCAAGAGCTGTTTCTATGTGATACAAGAAACTTTTTAAAACACCCAAATCCCTCTCAAAAACCAGAAACCTCAAGAGCAGTGACATGAAGGTAGCTTGAAATACAGGTAAAGTCCTTCCAACCAAGAAAATAGGTGGTGTCCCCCAGCATATGTTGATCATTAGCTTTAATAGTCTGTGGTAAAATTTTAAAGGTAGAAGTTAATTCGTGGGGCCTTCAGTTCTGTCTTCCTCCAGCTCTTGGGCTTCCTTTTTAGTTTTGCCATCCTTCACCTCTTGCAATGTTTCCTTGTTGTTCTCCTTTTTCCATTTCATTCTCCGGTTCTGGAACCAGATTTTTACCTGTCTTTCCGTGAGGGCTAGGGCGTGGGAAACCTCGATTCTTCTCTTTCTGGTCAGATAAGGATTAAAAAGGAATTCCTTTTCCAACTCTAGGGTTTGGAAACGACTATAGGTTTGTCTTCCTCTTCGTCGACCAGGAGCTGCTGATTAAAAAAAAAAAAGGAAAATAAACGTTTTTTTAAAATGTAATGGTGTCTCTGCAGGTTGCTGAAGGTTTCTGGAGTGGGTTTAAGGGATGAAATATACACAACTCTCTTTAGCTCTAATATATATATATGATGTGCAGGCAAGAGAGAGAGGTCTTCACAATTATTCTGTCCCCATCATCGTTTCGTGGTTTCTACTTTAAGGGGAAAAGTCAGTATTACTTTATGAATAAGAGCCACTGTAGCAACAAAAGAAGGAAAAGGAGAGGGAGAGGGAGAGGGGTTTTAAAACTAGAACGTGAGAGGAAAGCAGATTTCTCCCCCTCTCCCCGCTTTAAAAAAAAAAAATAATGCATCCCAACCTTGTGGTCTCATCCAGGCAAACATTTGAGAAGGAGACGAGCTCTGATTTAAGTGGTCTGGGTCCTCGCCAATATTACCACGGGACGATTTACAGTCAGGATATTGTACCAGCTCGGCTTCTTGCTGGGTCGTAAAAATCGGCTGTCTCTGTAAGTTATCGTATC
>NW_005353838.1:8463141-8463359 GCF_000412655.1 Myotis brandtii | reverse complement strand
CGCGCGCCGGCTCGGCCGCAATATAATCGCCGACGCCCCGGGTGACCTGCCCCGCTGCCTCCACTGTTTCCTCTCTGCACCAGGCGGCCCTCTGCACACCGGGACAAGAAAAAAAGTGCGCCCGGCCCACGGGACACTCTTTGGCTTCGATTTACAAACCCCCGCTCTGGAGGGAAAAGGAAAAAAAAAAAACAACCCTGTGCCCCTCGCCACCTCTC
>NW_005353838.1:8462100-8462899 GCF_000412655.1 Myotis brandtii | reverse complement strand
ATTTTCGCACCACGCCACTGCGCCGAGAGGGAGCGAGATGGAGGCGAGATAACCCCGCGGAGGGATCCGCGCGGAGGCGATACCGCCGCTCTCACGGGACTCCTCACGCTGCCCGGGAGATGCCTCCGCCGGCCTTAAAGGGGGCCCATAAAGCCGCACTGCCAAGGGCTCGCGGTGCCCCTGGGGGCCGAGGGCATGTGGCCTGCGGCCAACGGGGCGGGGGCGCAGCAGAACCTTACACTTGGGGGGAAGTCGGGAGGCCACTCCCAGGAGGCTGCAGAGCCAAGGACTCTCTCCCCCGGCCCCCGGAGCAACCCCGCAGAAGTTGGCCGCGGCTTTGGCACCTTTGGACACGTGGGCGCAGCCCAGGGAACATGGGCAGGCTCTGTAGACGGACCGGACCGTACTTTTGGGGGTTAGGTCCTATCCAAGTAGCTTGATGAAAGGCCACAAGGGTGACCCCGAAACCTGGTATTATCAAAGCGAATCTGAGTCCTTCTTTTCCAGACGAACAGGCCTTGTGGAAATGAGATGTACATTTACCCTTGACGCACTGCACGCCTGGCTGAGGCTCCCAGTTTAATTGATATTTAATGGAAATCATGCCCATGAATATAGTTTCCATCATTTCACCCTTGATAGACGTCAGCACCAGGCGCAGGGGGGAGGCTGAAGAATGTGGGGAGGGAGGCATTAGCATTGCTGAGGGAGTAAATAGGAAAGCGGGCAGAAATGTTCCGAGGCGGGAAGGAGGATTCGTGCTGGGGTGCGTGGTATTTCCTCGGGCAGGACGGGCGGC
>NW_005353838.1:8456727-8461981 GCF_000412655.1 Myotis brandtii | reverse complement strand
CCCTGCCCAAGCCCCAGTGTGACTGGGAGCTGGCCTTGGGTTTGTGCTGGTCCCAGGCAGCTGCGGGCAGCGCTGGTCTCCTGCTAAGGATTCTAGTACATCCGCCAAGCCTGTGCCATGACTGCCGAGAGCGGGCGCCCTGCTCAGCTTTGAAAGTTACGAATTTTTCCAAAAGAAAAGAAAGAGAAGGCTCAGCCTAACTTTTGAGTGACGAGGAAGACAAACGTCCTGACTCATGTGGGCAAGTCGAATGTGAATCGCAAATATGAAGGTGGCTCTAAAGCTGCTTGGAGTTACACCACCAACCACCTTCTCTCCCCCACCTTCTCCCTCCCAATAAATGTGATAGGTCTCTGTTGAGTGAGTTTTCCCTCGCCAATTCGGCTTTTTTGTGGGTTCTTTGGGTGACCCCAGCCCCTTTCCCTTGCGGGTAACCCATTGCTGTGAGGGCGCCAGGCCCACCGGCCTTGGGACCAACCTCGAAAACCCTGAGTCTATCGAGGATGCTCCCGCTAATACTGAAACACACCACGCCGACTTTTCACGCCAAACGCAAAGCTCTAAAAACCCCAGGTAACCCGCAAAGGCGCAGCAGGCCAGTGATTTCGACTACCCCACCCCTTGTGGGTTGCCCCAACCTGTGAGCGCAATCCCGAGGTCAGTCCGGGTGGACTGAATATCATATTTTGCAAATGGAGAAAAAAAAAAGGTCGAGGAAAGGCATAACAAGACGATGTCTAAGACTCTCAATTGTTTTTACAGGGAATGGCTGGAAATAGTTAAGGTAAACGAATTGCTAATAAATCTCCAGATGATAAAGGCATCCTTTAGTTTTTAAATTAGCAAACTGCAGGAGACTTTTGTTGTGGGATGTTGAAGGGTAGGGGTTTGTTTGTGTTTGTTTTCTGTCGGTTATCACCAGGTAAAATCTACTATAAATCCTAAGGCGAAGGAACGGACAGTGACAGTTAATTTGTATTTCAACCTTGCAAATACCTAATTAATAGAGTATTATTTTCAACAAAGCCTTGGAACTAATTTTGTAATTGTGCCTTTTTAATTTCACTGTTTGGAGTGCATGTGTTTGCATGTTTAAACACTGTGTAAAAGAGTGGATTTGGAATGGAATGGGGGGGAAAGAAGAGCGAGCCCAGATCTCAGTAATGCAAGGCATCTTCTAGAACTGTGTGGTTCCTAGGTGTGACGAAAGGAACACAAATACTACAAAAAATAATTTCTACACATTCTGGCCTAATGAAGAAAACATTGCAATACAACATTTTCTCCTAGAACAAAACAATTCGTTTTTCTTTCAAGCATTTTGTTTATCATCTGAACGGAAAAAAAGAGCGCGATTAACTTCATAAATAAAGATCTATGCCTTTACACACTTCTGTTTTGATAGAATGCATTAACTTACCATAACGTTTATAGTTTTAGCAGTGGCATAGTCCAAATTTTTCTGAAATCCTGACTGAGCCAAAATTTTATCCCTAACAACACGACTGCAGGATTTAATAGTGCACATTGTTTCTTTTTAAAAATAAATTTACCCTAATTTGGAACTTAAAATAATATTGTAAATATTTTTAATCAAAACCTTCCTTCACCACCACTCCAGCTTTACGAGATCACAAAGTGGAGCGAGGGCGCTCTCTAGTGGCCAAATACCACCTCGAGCCGAGCTTAACTTCTCTTTATTAGACTCAAACCAATTTCAATCTAGTTCTTCAGTTTGGGACTTGAATCGCTGAGGCTGATAATGCTTCATCCCTTTGATTGTCAACAAATCAAGCGCAGCAAACAGCGGCTCCTAAATGCCAAGTATTTCTGTGCTCCCAGGAACTTCCAGTAGTGTCTTTCAAAAGTTTTCAAGCCTTCTTTGCCAGACACAGTAGGTTCTTATTATGTAATCACTTACAATTATAGGATGGACTAGATTTAACAAAAAATTGCAACGTTCTAACTATCAACTGCAACAGGATTTTTTTTTTCAGAGAAGCCAGGAACTTCAAAAACTAAAAATGTACAAGTTAATTTAGTAATCTTTTCTTTTAAAGTGGTTTCTCTTAGCATTAAATCATGAGTATTTGCTGCTTTAATTTTGTAATTTTAATACTTCAGGTCCATTTTGCTGGGCAATGGGGTGGAGAAACCAAATTAAAAACTTTTTGCTAGATCTCTCAGTGGTTGTCTGGAAAAGCCTTATTGGGCCCGTGTTCACGGGAACGTGTATAGACAATAAATGAGATTTTAAATGTGTACCAAAAGTCACAGAATGAAATGAATTGACTAAGCATTCCACTTGAAAATTTTAAAGAAGTAAAGAATTTAATCAGCTTAGGTGTTTCCTGCAAGATTCATCTTTTTTCTCATTTTTCAAAAACCCTTTCCTCCAACTCAACAGCAACTATTATTTTCTATAAGCAAATAGATATAATTTCCAACAATATTTCCACTGTGAAATTTGGAGTGGAGGGCCAGATATTTTTGTAAAAAGGCATTTAAGTAACTCCATTTTTCCTCAAGCACCATTTGGCTGGGGGACCCTCAGCCTGAGTAAATGACCCAAGATCACTAATTCTCCCACCTCCGAATAAAAGGCCGCTTTTAAAACAAACAAAAAGAACAAGCTAGACCTGGACCATAGTCAAATATTATAAAGAACCACCCACCGTAGGCTAATTCTAATACCCAGACCATTTAAAAAATCAGAAATACATCATCTCCTCTTTCCTATCCACACACCCCCATTTTTATTTCCTAGGTGCTCAGAACCTAACCAGGCGCTCCCAAAGCCCTGCCTTGTTGGTCCAACGCAGTCTTGTTTATATTTTATTGTCCAGATTTTAAGACCCAGTTTTTGTCTGCATTTTTCCTTTTCTCCTACAAACACAAACATCAAAATGAGACGGTTTCAAAGCGAAGCGCCGGGCCTATCGTAAACCCATTACCTCCAGACGTCTCGCCGGCTGGATGGCTTTATGACACCTTGGCTCTTCCTGTTTTCAAAGAGCCCTTAGGTATCGGGTTGGCCGCAGGGGCGGGGGTACGCAGCACCTTCGGCCGGATCTGGGCCTTGGCTTTCCCTCCCAGCCCCCCTCTGCTTTTCCTTCAAGTCCCCTCTTTCATCAGGACCACCCCCCCCCAACTTTGCCATTGCCCCTGCCTTCCGCCCAGCCCAGGCCGCCCCGGCGCCTCAACCTCTCGGGCCTGCAAAAGCTGAGGGCCCGAACCCTCACTTACAATGACCTTCATTTTAGCCTCTGAATGCGGCCCTCAGAGGGCCTAGCTGGGAGCTAAATGCACACAGAAACTGGGTTGGGGGAGGGGGGAGGTCCTCTGCGGAAGAGAGCCTTGACCATTTTGATCTGCTAAGGTCACTTTGGGGCTCCAGTGGGGAGGGGTGGAAGCTTACATACAGCCCTACCGCCTCAGGCCTCCCGGAGCCAGCCAGCCCTGCGGAGCTGGAGGAGTTGCTCCCCAGCGCAAGTGCAGAGTTGGCCTTTCCCTTGTTGTGGGGGGGGGGGTATGTAAATCAATGGCTGGGACCCCATGAGCAGAGGGATTCATGGGGTATGGTGTGCCAAAGCCCCAGCGAGTGAGTGCCTGGCTTCTGGGGCTCTTCCGCTCCTCTGGGCACGGAGGTGAGACTGTCGCTGGGTCCAGGGCACAGAGTTCCGAGAGGTGCTGGAAGCAAACCGGGGGAGGGATGAGCTGCCAAGGGCCCCCCAGGTGCTGTGTTCTAGGCCGGGTCTGCTCACACAAAGGGAGACTGGGAAGCACATCAGAGACCCCTGAGGTGGAAGGTCCCCGGATTTTTAGCAGCGTCTCCCTCCCAGGGATGGGGAGGCGTCCAGTGAGGGTGACATTTTGCAGAGAGACAGAGAAAGCAGACACACACAGCGTTCAGGGGCAGTCTCTGGGCTCCGTTTAATCAGGTCAGCATTTATTGGTAGGAAGCGGTAACATTTACAACTGGTCCTCAGGCAGGAACCGGGAGGGCCAACGCCCGCAGCCGCCCACGCGAGCGGAGCCCTCCCGTGACAGCGGCTCCTCCAGTGCACTGACCATACCCCCCTCCGCCCCCCTGGAGGCCCTGGGCTCCTCTTTCGGCTTCCTTCCAGGTCTCAGTCACCGGCTCCCCGAGGAAAGGGGGCTTTCATAACCGTTGGGCTACCCGGCCGGGGCCTCTTCGGGCCTCCGCACTGTGGTCCTCTGCCTTCATTCTCCCAAGTGAGGCGCGGGTGGCTCCGGCTCGAGCAGCGCTAGGGGCTACACTACAGCACTTTTCAGAAACATGGAGGGCATTTACAAAGGAGAGAGCTGTTCAAGCCAGTGTGCACTCACAAAACACAGCATTTTCCAAGGAACCAACGGGGCAGGAAACGGAGGGTGCGGGGCAGGGCAAAACCCCCAAGACACTTGGTTTCTCCAACACATAAGCGAGCAAATACAGAGTCCCCCAAATACCTCACAGAGACCGACCACACAGTCACTTCTACCTAAAAACGGGGTAAAATGTCCGAATCACTGGAGAGTTTCTGGAAATCAAGCACCCACAAAGAAAAAACCCCACTGCCTGTGCCAAGCAGAGCGGTCCTGCCGGCACCTCGCCGGCCGGGTCAGTCTCCTTTGGGGCATTTCTCCTTGCTCATCTTTTTCATTTTCATCCTACGGTTCTGGAACCAGATTTTGACTTGTCTCTCTGTGAGGTTTAGAATTCTTGCCACCTCGTAGCGCCGGTCCCGGGTGAGGTACATGTTGAAGAGGAATTCCTTCTCCAGCTCCAGCGTCTGGTATTTGGTGTAGGGACAGCGCTTTTTCCGGGTGGAGCGAGCGTGGATCCA
Organism: Myotis brandtii; assembly: GCF_000412655.1. NCBI lineage: Eukaryota > Metazoa > Chordata > Mammalia > Chiroptera > Vespertilionidae > Myotis > Myotis brandtii. Next base: position 8,457,131 of record NW_005353838.1, on the reverse strand, counting down.
GTTTGCGGCGGGGTTGTCTGTGAAGAGGGGGATGGAGAGAAGCGGAGAGAAGGGGAGGTAGGGAGAGACGACAGGGTGGGGCGGGGGGAGAGAGGTCGTTAAATTAATTTCACCAAGGATGGTCGCTTTTCACAACTTGGGGGAATTATCATAAAAAGCCTTAATGCCCGCGCTCCGTTTGCCGTAGGAACCGCGCACCCAGGGTAGGTTGTTACGGGAAGCTTTTTTATGGATGCGTGTTGCTCGCCGTGGCTAGGGTAGGCGGCTAGACGTTTTTATAGGTTAGTAAAACTATCAGTTTTGCACATTCGAGCCTTACAGGTTTCAGCAATAAATCAGGGGGCAATTTCTTTTGCACTTACTTGGGTCAAGTTGCTGCGGTGGCGGCTGCGGATGCTGCTTCT
>NW_005353838.1:8449843-8455530 GCF_000412655.1 Myotis brandtii | reverse complement strand
CCCCTGGCGCCGGAGGGAGCCCTTCTCCCTGTGCCTCTCTCCCTGCCCAAACCCCCCTCCCCGCACAGACCCACACACACGCTCTCACAGCTTGTCGTGTTGTTTAAAACAGGTGGAAGACCTTTGTAATGATATTATGCCTTTCAATAAAAATTTTATGAGGTGTATTTGATTATAGATTAATGTGTCCCTAATAAAACGGACGGATGGAGCAGCTCGGAGGGCCCCCTCCCCCCACCACACTCACACACGCCCGTGTGGCCCGCATGCACCCCCAACGGGAGGCTGAGCACACGCCGCGGCCCGACGGGTGAGCTGGGGTGGCCCCCGGGGCTGGGCGCGCCCGTGGCCACCGCGGCCCAGGCTTCTGTCTGCCCGCAGAAGGGCTGGCAGGAGGCGAGTGGGACCCGCGCGGACAGTTGCGGCCGGGTGCCGTGTCTTCTCCAGGACTCCCGCAAATGCCCTACAAGAGAACACGCCACGGGGCAGACCCTAAATCCCAGCGCGAGACCCGCGCCCGCCCGCCGCCCGACCTCGAGGCCAGGGGAGCCGCACCTCCCAAGGCAGGGCGTCTTCGCGTGGTTCCCACTTAGAGGCCTCCAAGTGGATGCCGGGGGTGTCTTTAAAATGGCCTGGTCCTGGGACCACTCTCATCCGATTTTTTTTTCTTTCCCTCCAGAGGTAAGGCTGGGCAGCCTTGAATCTGAGGGTAATGCCCATTGTCACTCCCAAATCCATGGTACAAAGCCTCGGAAGCCTGGCTGGGAGCGGAGACAAAAGCAGCTGGGTGCAGGCGGTGGGGGATGTGTTCCTTGCTCTATAAGTTGCCCAGCGCACCCTGGGAAGGCTCCCAGCCCACCTTGAGCCCCGGAAAGGAAGGGGGTCAATGGCTTATGGCCTGATTGTCTTTGCCAATGGCTTTCTGATTTTGTTCCAGAGGCGCTGCCTTTGCCTGTAGCACGGTTTTCCTCCCAGACATGGCCCCCTGTCAACAACTAATGGTGCTCCCCACATCGTGGGGGAAACGGAAAAGTTAAAATTGCCCTCCTCCTGCCCAACCAATGAAGGTCTGGGGCAAACTGATTCCAGTGTTCCTAACCTGGCATTCATTCAGACCCACTCTCTCCCACCCCTAGGAAATAGCTCCCCTAAAAGGGTTCTGTCTTAGAACTGGGGAAGGTTCTTGATTTTGAGAAGGAAGTTTAAAACTCTGAATAAATACAGAGTCTGCCAGACTCCCTGGGTGAGGGATCTAACTCTTAGAGCCCCTAAAATATTGTTTTTAGGGGGAAAGGGGGCAGGAATGAAAAGAACATGTTTTGTGGAGCTGCTTGAAGCTGTTGGCGACCCTTTGAAACTGCAGCACAACCTGGGGTAACGGATTCTCTGTCAGCAATTCTCCCCAAGGCCTCTCTTTCCTTCTCCCTGGCAGAAGTGGATTAAGTCCGGGCTCTCTTGGGCTGCGGATCCTCCAGTATATATACTGGTGAAAGCTGGGGTTTTTCAAACCATGGCGGCAGCTGGAACAGTGGACTTCATGGGAAGTCATGTTCATTTGCAAATTCTCTTTCAGTCACCCTTTGTACATTTTCTTGCCCCCCAGATACAGTGGCTCCAACTAGCAACTAGCGTTTTGTAATTAAATAGAGGGAGAATTGGGGGGAGGGGATATTCTCTTCCCTTAAAAAAATTTCATGTGGACCACTAAAAGGTAATGACTGAGCATAAAATCCTTCCACAAGGAAACGAGGACAAAGTGGATGGAAAAACTCACCCATCCTCTGCTTCGCTGTGGCCTGGCTGTCTTGTGCTTGGGATGGGTGAGAATGAGGGAATGGGGGGCAGAATTGGATCCGATGCAATGCTAAGCTGCTGCTTGTCCTTGCAATGGAGGCCCCTTGGCTTCCAGGTGGGCAAGACTGGTTTCAACCCAGCCCCTGATGATGATGGCACGCCAGCCAGAAATTGCCAAGACCCACTGAAAGCATTAAAAATAACACAACCAAAACCAAAGAGAAAGACACATAAGTGGGGAGCTTTGAGGAAAAAGCAGCTTGGGCACAAGCTTACTTACTTACCAGGCTCGAGCTAGAGGGAAACTGATAATTCAATTCAATTAATGGGGGGCTAGGGAGAAAAGACTTCCCTTCTTCCCAACTATGGAAATAGCACCCCACCCCCCCCACACACACACACTGTGCCAAATTTCAAGACCCTAGGCCTCCTCCAGCTTCTCTCTCACATCCTTTTCCTTCTCTCTATCCCCCCAAACTTCCCCAAACAAGCAGATTAACAGGAAGATAATCTCACCAAAGGCTTTCATTTCCACTGTAACAAATTTTCATTTTAGAAAGCAGAGGGAGCGAACTTGTTTCCAGAATTTATTGCATTATACATGCGACCAGAACATGCACAGAATGGACAGGTTGCTGTTATACTCTACCAAACCACAGATGCACCACAAGGGAAAGGCTACAAGGCATAAGTCATCAATATTCCATCTCACCAAGGACAACTGCTAAATTCATTTGTGAAAAGATACATTGTAATGTGCTTTTTAGTCCCCCTCCCCCCCAAAGCTTGTGAATTTTCTTAATCTTTTTTAAATATATATGTAATTTAAGTACTTTAAGTACTGATGTATTCAAAACGCCATGGGCTCATGGACTAACCACACACAGACCTTTTGTGTTAGGAAAAACATGAAAAAAGTCACATTGCTGGATAGATGAATTGATTGATAAATGCTCTACAGTTCCAATAAGTTAAGACCCAAATGAAAATGCGCAGTAATAGTTACCCTGCATTACGATGAACAAAATAATAAATTACACGTGCTAGTTTTTAATATATATATGTATATATATACTCATAGGGATTACAGATCACTTGCAGCACGAACAGAATAACCCCAAAGTCACATTCTAGCAGGAAAACAAAACAAAAAAACAAAGAGCAAAGAAGGTTTTGTTTCCGCCTTCCCAGTCTTCCAGCACTGGGCCCTGGAATTCGGTGCCCCCTCTCTGATCCTGGCCTCCCACGGGCTTCGGACCTAAGAGAAGGTGAGGTTGGCGGTCAGTTCTCGGATCCGGTTCTCTCGGCTCATCTTCTTGAGTTTCATGCGGCGGTTTTGAAACCAAATCTTGACCTGCCTGTCGGTGAGGTTAACGCTCTTACTGATCTCTAGGCGGCGCTCGCGGGTGAGGTACATATTGAACAAGAACTCTTTTTCTAATTCCAGCGTTTGGTGCTTAGTGTAAGGGCACCTCTTCTTTCTGCCACTCTTTGCAGTGAGCCAATTGCTGGTTGGAGTATCAGACTTGATTTCCTCTAACAAAATTAAAGGGAGAAGAAGAAGAAAAAAATCAAGAATTTTTTTTTTGGTCTCTCAGTCTGTTCAAATGTACCCTTGGCCATGACCCTGCAGGCAGCCAGGCTGCTGTGGGAAATACTAGTATTAAACATTACCCACATGAGGTGGGCCTTGGAAGGGATTAGTCAGTGATACCAGATTAGTTTAAATGCCCCAAATGATAGGATGGGCGGGGACCTGGCCTTCTGTGTCAGGGTTCTCCCTCAGCTTTCTGACCTGCATCAAACATTAGGACAATAGTAAACTTTCAGGGTCTCCCCAGCAACATTCTAAGTGGTCAGCTCCTAACAGGGCTGGAGTGGAAGAAGCAAGCCACAGCCTGGACAAGGCTACCAATCCCACTGCTGCCTCAGGTCTCCAAGTCTGCCACTTCTTCCCCACTTTCCCTAGGCAGGTGGGGAGCCACACAGCCAGGTCGATAGGTGCCCATTTTCCTTTAAAACATAACTGAGTACACCTTCTCCACCCTGCCCGGGGATTCAGAATTTCCTGAATTTTCATGCCTTCTCGCCCCCACACAAAAGCATTGCCCAGAAATGTAGCTCCTTAATGTGGCCCACCTTTAGGCACTGGAAGAGAGGCACAGGGGCAGGGGTCCTTCTCCAAAAAAAACCCCCAGAGTCCCTGGCTCTTTGCCCTAGCCCAGCCCTAAGGCTGCCTCTGCCGGGTGGGCCAAGCAGATTCTATTCTCCCCCCTCCCGCCTTTGCCCCCTCTGCAAATGAATTGCAAAGCTCGAGGCACTTTCCCCAGACAAAGCCAAGGTTACCTAGCCCCGCAGAGGCAAAGAGCCCTTGTTTCCCCCGCTCAAGCGCCAAACAACCAAGCCATCTCATTCCCCTGGCCGCCCCCAAGCTCGCAGGATGCGGGGTGCATACACTTAAACACGAACACGGTGTCTTGGACCACCTTAAAATCATAACTGGGTCAAAGTTGGGGCTGCAAATCTGAGCAAGAGAAAGGAGGTTCTGGGGCTGTGTTTATGAGCTGCAGGTCATTTGCGCTCTTTTGTTGCATTTCAGATCTAGCTCAGGAAAAATAAACCCAGCAAGCCCTTCCTCTGGCGAGACGCCATCAGCCTGGAGCCAGGACTAGCCAGGAGGGCCAGGGCAGCGGGGGAGAAGCGGGGATGAGCTGGGGACTGAGAATGCCCCCTCTAAAAGCTGGGAGGAGCAGCACCGGCCAATCGGCCCCGCCTGAGCTGCCAGGGCTCTGCGCCGGGCACCCAGGTGCTCCCTCTTTGCCGGGTTCCCGGGCTGCGCGCCCCGCTGGGGTGGCAACCCTGCTCATACCGACCTTTGCTCTCCTTCTCCTGCACTTCGGGACTGGACACGGAGACCTCAGCCATGCAGCTCCTTTCTTCCGGAAGGCCACCCTTGGCCTCAGGGCTCTCCACCTGGGAGACTTTGGTGGGCTCCTGGCCGCTTGCAGGCTCGTTCATCTTCTTTTCCATCTGCAGCTGGGCGGCCGAAAGCTGTGGCTTGGCCGCGCCGCGAGGGTTGAGCTGGAGCATGACTGTGGAGCTGCCTTCGGGGCTGTTATTGTACTCTTGGGTTTTCCCGGTGGCGTAGGTCTGACTCAGTCTAAAATATCCAGGGACAGGAACCTCGGGGTTCTCAACGGGACAGGACTCAGGGACCAGCCTCTGGTACGAAGGGACCTCGGCAGAAATGAGTTTGTTGCGCTTATCAGAATACATGCAGCAATTGGATTCTTCCTTAATGTTGGTGGTGAAGGAGCAAGTGGGGACTTGCTGTGTAACAGGTTGCTCTATTCGACAAGATCTGTTCGGGTCTGTCCAACTGTCTACTTGAGGTATATAAGGATGCACATTCATACCCATATTTTGGTGGTTCACTTCTCTTTTGGCCAGAGACGGGAGCAGTCCACAGGTTTGCATTCCATAGGTCCCCATGTCTGCGCTAGGTGGTGGCATGTACATGCTGGCGCTGCTCGAATAAAAACTGTCACTCCTGCAGGCACTGATCAAGGAATCTACTAAAAAAGTATTAGCAGCAGGAGAGCTGTTGGGAAAGGACATTTTGGGGAGGAATTTGAAGAAGAGAGATTGTGTCCTTTGTAGGCTGACATCTCTAGGAAAACATTCCCCGTGTAATTGTGGATGCCTCTGCCGACCACATGACAACCAAGCCAATGAGATTTGAAAATGGCCTTGAGCCGCAGCCTCCTCGCAGGTCACGTGTTCCAGAGCCAGGCCGGCCGGCCGCGTAAGCACGGACAACAGCGACATCTACTATGCGCCAGAGATAGTGCGCGCTGGAGACCACCGGCCCAGCGCTCTCCGCCGCCCGCCAG
>NW_005353838.1:8441543-8449662 GCF_000412655.1 Myotis brandtii | reverse complement strand
CCGGGCGCGGGCGGGGGGTGGGGGCCCAGGCTGGTTAATTTTGTCCCGGGCAGCCTGGGAAGGTGAGTCGATTCCCTGGGGCCTGAGACCTTCCACCCTACGAGTCCACAGGAAAGATCTCCCGCGCAAAGACGCGGCTAAGGTATCCTGGGGAGCAGAGGCGAGAGGCCACGCAGCTGGCCGGCCCCTGAGGCTGAGGCTGAGGACCGCTCGGCCCCAGGTCTGCCCTCTCCTTCCGCCTGCCCGCCCGGGCTCCAGGTTCCTCCGCCGAGCCGCGTGCCTGCCGAAGAACCACACCCGACCTTTAGGGCTGGTGCTGGGAGCTTTCAAACCGAAGACAATCCGTCGCCGCAGTTCGTTATCCGCGAAAGCGTTCCCATCGGGAGAACTAAACCGATGTTTCCCTCCCCACACACCCTGATCATAGAGGGCAAAAAGGAAGAAAGAAAATAATTTTTTCAAAGACGGAGGAAAACTCTCGCCCTCAGACTCTAGAAGTTTTAGAAAACTGACTGGGCCAAACAAGAGAGCGAGAGAGATGCAAAGGTGTCATTTGGTTCTTCTGCAAAGAAAAATGTTTTCCTTTTATGGATTTTGTAAAAGCATTGGTTTCTGACAAGTGCAAGGTACAAAAGGTTGTGGAATTTATTAATACATATTAAGAAGAATCAGGGCGATCAATAAAATTCTCATCTACATTCTTGGGCTACTTGGTAATTTTCTTGCTTCTGAAGGTTTTTAAAGAGTTATACCCGCTGTTGCCACACACGGGAAGATATTTTATTAACAAATCAATCGAGACTTAGTAAAGGATAAGATTAATAGTTAGGATTTAGCATAATGGCGTTCGCTTTATGAATTATTGAAAATTATACTATTGATTTTTCCCCTTCGGTACTAACCAAGAAGGTCAATTTTTGTTTTAACACAAGTTGTCAAATATTAAAAGCTATACTTTTGTCAAAAGTAGAGTTTTATAGTTTTGGACAATTCCTCAAATTATTTGACACGGTTTTGCTTGGGTAAGAGGAGGGAGAGGAAAGGGAGGTGGGGTAAGAACCTTCGTCCTCTGTTTCCTTTGTGAGGGAAAGTTCTATAAAGAGGATTTGGTCTGGGCTTGTGGTTGAACTCATTAAAGAACACCACCATCACCGCCATGGAAACTCGGAGTTTTATGAGAAACTTCTCCAACAACTTCCTCTCTCCTTCTCTAGTTGCAGGCGGCTGAGCCACACTATGGAAGCTCCGGCCTCCAGGCAGAAGCAGGGAGCTTTAACCTTGATTCCTTCCCAAAGACTTGCCCTGGCCAAGCCAGGTTGCTGGAGCTGTCCTCTGGCTTCCGGGTCCCCTTCACTGCATCCGAGAGAAGAAAAGGGCCCCTGGCTCTGATGGTGAACCAGTGCTCTGTCCCAAAGGAAGGCATCCGTGTTTTCTTCTCCCCACGTTGCCCTGTTATGGGCTGGCCTTGGATTTCAGGCCTAGAGACTGAACTTGTGGGCAATTTGGGTTTCCGTCTCAGCAGAACAGTTCTTTGGCGCCTGATGCTAAAGAAAGCACATCACCATTCTGGGGCACCCACTTGCCCACTTGCTCCTTCACAGAAACCTTTCCCAACAAACCCTTTGTCAGCCCCTCCCCAAAAGGACTGTCCCCTGGCCGGGTGGAAAAGCAGGGGTTGGACATTATTTTCAGCCTTGGGACGGCTGCGCCTGTCCCCTCGAATTGCCCTCGCCCAAACAATAACCCCTTTTAAAAAACTGCGGTGGCAATGAGACAGACCTTTTAAACCTTTAAGCAGCTGTTCAAATACAACATCATTGTCAGGTTAAAAGCCTAGAGCCTCTCACTGCTCAGACTGCAGGATGCCCTGCCAGGGAAGCCGGAGGGTTAAACATTACATTACCTTTTCACAGGGTTGTCTAATTTTAAGCAGGGGGTGGGGGGGGGGGAGGATGAAGAAGGCAGAAAAAAAAACCCAACTTTTTACTCTAGTCTGCTAAGGTCTTATTCCAAGCTAACAACCACTGGTCAGCACCTTGAAAATTGCTTTCTTCAAAGGCGGAGATGATCATCCCAGCCACGGCAAAACATGCCCAGGGCTGGACAAAATGCCCGCTACACGCACTCCCGGCAGGCGCCCTGACGCCAGCCTGGCGCTCCAACACTGTCCCTTTCCATCTCGGCCAGGAACTTGGTTGTCCAGTTCTCCCTATCCCACGCAGAAGGCAAGACTGTTCAGTCTAACTGGGAATCAAATGCCCTTTCATAATATTTGTTTACACATGAGAAAACAGCCAAGCTAAAGAACAACGATTCCTCATGGAGCGCAGTCTACCAGAGCAGGCGGAATCTGCCTTCCGATTTGAGAGCCTTTCTGTTTCAGCTCCCGGTGGCTTGGAGTTCAAAGTCACCCCCACAGTGGATTTGGTTTTAAATAAATCTTCTTCACTCACAGAAATAAAAAGTATATCAGATATAATTTTGAATTACCACAAAATTCGATTTTATTATTTTTCAAATTTCTGCCTTCAGACCAGCTCCTGGAGGCCAGAGATTGCCAATATTTCAAAGAGATTTTATCATAAAAATCAAGCAAAACAGTTTTAATACAAAGAATCATCTGAGCAGAGGAGGATGCAAAGTTTGTCTAAGACCCTAAGGCTGAGATGAAGCAAGCAAATGGAGTGAAAAGACAGTGGCTTTCAAGGCCAGCCTTTATTTTGCTTACGAGTATTTAATATAGCTGCATTGCCACTGTTCTCGATCATCTTTAGATCAGTGGGAGCAGTTACCATTAATAATAAATCAATATTGCACCATCAAGGAGATGAATATCCACGCTTCTACCAAAACATCCTTCTCCCTGGCACAGCTCTTTCCCGAGAAAAATTAAAAGGGTCGCTTTGTCAGGAAATTAGCATTTGTAATCAAGAAATGGTTTGCGTCTGTGCTCTCTTGTCACTGGGAAGAAGAGCAGGGGCCCTGGGCCTGAGTGAACTTGGGCGCCCCTCGGTTTGCCCTGAAGTTTGGGCCCTGCGGGGCCTGCACCTTTGGGTGCAGAGTGGATGGAGACAAATTTAAAAGGCTGCTTCCTTAAGGCACCCCTCGGCGTTGTACTGTGCACCTCCCAACCAATGTGAAAAGAAATCAAGGGAGCAAATGGGGAGGCTAGGGAAGCCACCACCACCTGGATGAGGGGTCTGTGAAAACAGGTAAAGGGGCGCTGGGCCAGGGAGCCTCTTTCCCTTGCAGACACAAAGATTCCTTATTTAGCGCATTTCCCCTCCACTTCAAGATCTGAGACCCCAGAGACTCAAGACACATGACCACCCTCCATGAGCCCCATAACCCTGACCGATCAGGAGGGGTCAGGTCCGCAGCCCTGGGAAGTCCTGATCCAATCTCCTGGCCTTTTTCAAGTCCATCTTGGGAGCTACCAGGAGGGAAGGAACTGCAAACAGATGAGCACCCGGGATCTTAGGGAAGGCTGCCGGCCAAGGCCCAGGCCACCCCTCCACAAAGCCACAAGCACCGCCCCCCCCCCCAGCCACTAAAAGAAGAACACAACGACATTTGGGGAGGGGAGTTTTCACCCCAAGTGAACTGAGGCCCCGGGCCAGGCCCTGCGAAATGTCTCTTCAAAATATCTAAGCTGGACCCACAGTCTGACAGGCTGGAGCCGGGGTGTCCCCAGGGAACACCCATGCCTCTGGCTGGCGCCTCAGGGGGTGCTCATGGTGCCCCAGCCATCCTGGAGCCACCGATGCCAGCTCCCAGGGGTGGACCCAGGGCCCTTGGTCCAGGGTCTGGTCTGGAGAGACGAGACAGAGACAGCGGAGCCGGCACTAGTTCCGGGATTTCATGAGCTTCACAATGAACTTCGACGAAGAAGGGACAGTTACCCATCCTTAGAAACCCACGTCCTAGAGAACTCCCTTTAGGCCCAAGGCTGGTAACACAGAACCTCCCCAACGTCAGGGACTTCACAAAGGGGGCGGGGTGGGTGGTAGAGAACGGCAGGAGGCACGAAAATCAAATTCTGTGCTCAAGGCCCGCAGGCAGCTAGGAAGGGTGACCAGGAGTCTGTCAAATGCAAAGCCCGTTTGCTTCCTAGCGTTACCCACTCCCTGCCGCCCGGGAGTATGAATGTTAACCAGGACAGTCGGCCGCTTCCCGCAGCCGCATCAGCCCAGCCTCGCCCGCCCCGGCGCCCCAACTCATAGTCCTGCTTGTGCCTCCCGGTTGCTGCCCCACAGCCCCTGAAGCTAGGCTTGACCTGGGGGGCAGGGGGACTTCCTCGCCCAGAACGACCTCCCTCCTTAGTTCCGACGGGTCCCATCTTTTCTGGGACCACACTCAGCTACTTTGCTAGCGCCCCATCTGTCTTAAACAAAAGCCTTTTAATCATCTCAGGGGGTCGGAGAGCGCTCAAGACGGAAACGGTTTTGGGGAAGAGGTGGTCCTGTCCTCATATTGCTCTCTGCACGCAAACTAACAGGAATATTGATTTCCCCTGATTTAATTAACTCGCAGTGGCATGACCTATTTCGAAATGCACATATTAGTCTTTTCAAAACCTCTCCTAGACTCCGCCAGGTTATAACAAGGTACTCCTTGCGACATCTTTATCTTTAAAGAGACAACGATTAGGTGATCGCTATTTTCAGAGATAGGAGCAGTTCCCTTTTCTCTGTCTTTATACAACTTCCAACATCTCATAGCTGCTTCGGACAAACAGCAAACGAATGCCTTAGTGGCCGCCTGTTTCTAATGGGGCTGAGATTGCCTATTAGAATCCAGTAACGGACAGATACGGTACCGCGGCCTCTCCGCCAACCAGGGCTTCTGGAACGTGAGCACGCCCCCGTGTGGCTCTCCAAGGCCATACAAATGGAAAACGCTATTTCTTGCCTAAGGTGTGGACATACAAGCTTGCTACATTTAGCCGCAATAAAAAAAAAAAAAAAAAAAAAAAAAGGAAAGAAAAGATAGATGGAGAGAGAAAGAAATAAACCAGTTTTAAGCTCCTGGAACGATCATACTAATACTACTAGGGCACTGACATTTTAACGTACGCCCATAATTCCAAACAAAGGAATCCCTTTCCAAACGAAATTACTCAACTGTAGACTTTGTTTCTATTGCATCTTTCACCAAAGGTTGTAGGACGCTTTTGAAACAATATATTTTCTTTTGTTCCATGTCATAGAAAGTGCAATAATTTATTTGACAAGGTGACAATTTTTAAAAAATATAACGAAGGTGTAAGTCTAAATAGAACTTCCTTTTTCAAATGCCTGCTTTTAAAACTGAGGTTCATTATTACAGCAAAGGAGACAACTATCTATGACTCCCCTCAAACCCCCCACCATTTTGTAGCTGTATTAAAAGTATGCTGATAGACATTTTAATCTAACTAGTGTTTTTTTTTTAAGTCAGTTGCTATTGAATTACACAAATGCTTGAAGGGAAATTAAGATTATTGATTCTGAAATTAGGAATTTGCTTAGATTTATGGTGAGCCTTCATATGATTCTGTGTGGTCATAAATGTGTGTGGGGATCTGGATGTGTGAGCATGTGTGTGAGAGTGGGTGGCGGATGAATATCACAGAAGAACCTTAAGGCGCCTAATTATTCAGAAAGGTTAAAGGTGATGACCTTGACATTTTGGAAGTTCAAAGGCGTACACTTATGCACTTATGTTTTTCCTTGCCCCCTAAAGCTTTGGCAATTAAAAAAAATTTTGCATTTAGAAATGCATGCTTCCTCAGAAGAGGCATGTGGTGCTGTATATCTTATGGATTTTTTTTTTTTTTTACTTTGGGCTTATGAGAGGTTAAAAGTCACAAGATTCACTTTACTCTTTTCAGAGAAAGAGAAGCTTTTCTCACTCCTCCAGTTTATTGCACATTGCGGAAATCTCTTTTGGGCCCACCAGAAGGTGTATAATATAACCCAATTAAGCTGTTTAGAACTTTGGCTTTTATGGTGTTGTCTAGACAGTTCAAGGTTTTGTAAACAGCTTGGCCTGGTCCTGCAACATAAAGTGCAGTACCCCCCCCCCTCCCCAACATACACACATTCTTTAACTTGAAGCGATAAATGTGGAGAAAACTGGGTCTGCAGCCCTGGGCCCTATTTTAGGAAGATGGCTTATCTTCCTTGTTCCAAACCCGCTGTGACACCAGCAAGCGCCTTGAGACCTCTCTGCCCACTTATAATTTCCTTTCTGCAAACTTTCTTCCCCTATAAAGTGTTCTAATATTGGTTTCTTCTTTTAAGGGACCTTGTATCCTTGACACTTTGTTAAGAGTGACTTTGGATTTTCTAACCAGTTTTTTTAAAATTTTTTGTTTTGTTTTGTTTGTTTGTGTTTTTTGTCCCCCCCCCCCCCCCCCCCCCCAAATTCCAAGTTCACTAGACTAAGGCGGAGGGAGTGTTGCTACTTCCGTTCCTGCTGCCCCAGCTCATCCTCTGGAGACATCAGCACCAGGGTCACATCCTCAATTCAGAAAGCCATCCCTAAAATGATTTTAAAAACCAATGCCGCATACCAGTGGGGGGGGGGGGGGGATGAGAGGGGAGGACAACTCTTATTTTGACGGAATTAAAAAGCATTTCACTTGAATTTCAGTTGTATGGGGGAGAAGATTTTGGCCACTAAAATATCCTAACCAGACACTAAAATTATTCAAAGAGGAAAATCCATACAGTGTATTGAAGCTGTAACCTCCATTTTACTAGAAACCATTTATTCACACAAAAGACAGTGACTCGTGCCTCAATCGGACAAACCAAAGGTACATTTCCCAGAGTTTAAATAATCTGCATTCACCCAGGGGGGAGGACAGGGTCCCTTAAACTCAGAACAAAAACAAGTGCCTTGCAGCCCAGGCCTAACTCTCTACAGATCCCACAGCGTCCGCACCGGGACCTGGAGAGAGAGAGAGGGTAAACAACAGCACACTGGCGGTAAAATTGTAAAGGGACGTTTGCATTTACCATTTTCCCCATATTAGGATCCATTCGGCCAAGTCCCCGGCCTCGTCCGCAGGCAGCAGTGGTCGCTGGGAGGTCCCGAGTTGACCGTGGGAAGGAATGGTGGAGTTCCACAGAGAAGAGGCGTCATTAAACCCAAGGACATTGGGCCTACCGAAAGCAGGCTGGTGGGGAGGAGGGTGAGTGAATGGGGCTTGGGGGACAGGGGTGCTTGCCGGAGCTCTCAAAACAAGGGATTTCCAGTGAAATACTGCAGACGGTCTCTGTTCAGTTTCTTTTCCTTCATCCTGCGATTCTGGAACCAGATTTTGACTTGCCGGTCAGTGAGGTTGAGCATCCGAGAGAGCTGGAGTCTTTTCTCTTTGTTTATGTACACGTTAAAGAAAAACTCGCGTTCCAGTTCGCGGATCTGGTACTTGGTGTAGGGACAGCGCTTTTTCCGGGACCGCTGGGGGGCTACTGCAAGGCAAAGAGACCAACGGGTGAGAGAGGCCGCTGCCCGCCAACCTCCGCCCACCCTCCCGCCCAGGCCTTCGCGAGGGCCAGGCCTCGGCCCTTTGGGGACGTCCCCTGCCGCTGCTGAAAGGCCCTGCCTTCGTCGCGGGGGATGACATATGGGCGGGCACAGGAGAGTGCGGGCGAGGACCGGTGTTCACACCCTGACACACAGACAGCCTGGCACCGAGGTGGGGGAGCAGGGCTGCAGGCCGGCTCTGAGCTGGAACCCGAAGGGAGAGAAGCGCGACCGCGCCGGGCATCTGTCTGACTCCAGCCAGCAGCGCGCTTCAGCCAGAGGCTTGGATAAAGTCCAGGTCCAGGATCAACACCCCCACCCACCACCACCACCACCTTAATGCAGGAGGCGCGAGTGTCCACACTCACAAATGGGCTTGAAATCTCCCCTCCTTCGCGCCTCCCTCCATGGTCTCTAGCACATACACACCCCAAACTGGGGAAACGCTCTCTGCAGCGATTAAGGTCCTCCTCCAAGTCTACCTTAAGCCCACCTAAATTGGTTTCCTATCGTAAACACGCTTTACAACGGCCCGGGAAATCTTATAGGATGTATAAACCTCTTCGAACGCTTATAAAGTAGCACATAAAACGGCGCAAGCAGA
>NW_005353838.1:8440340-8440859 GCF_000412655.1 Myotis brandtii | reverse complement strand
CGTAGTCGCGGAAGGCCACCTCGCGCACGGGCTGGACGTGCGGCGCCAGGTTGGAAGAGTAAGGAAAAGTCATCTGGCAGGACGATGGTTGCGACAGGAACGACGGCTTGCTGGCGAAGTCCGACGGGGCCACATAGTAGGCGCAGCCGGGCAGGTACATACTAGCTGCGCTCGGGCCGCACTCGTCAAAGTCGTTCATGGCTCCGCGGCGTGCGCGCCGGCGAGCCCTGGGCCGCTCCCCGCGCCGCCAACCTGAGCCATTGATTGCACACGAGGCTTGGGCCAGGATCAACTAAGCAAAAATCCCCACCGGGCGCTGACGTGCAATTCATCTTGATTGATTCTGGTGGTAATTATGTCACGTGACGCCATGGAGAGAAATGTCCTTATATCTATATCAGCGCTCGCCAACACGCCCCGGGACGGCTCCTGGCGCCGAGACACGCGCGTTGGGGGCGGATCGACCTCCCTCTCCAGCCAGATCTCCTTGGGCGCCCCCGACTAGGCTGCTCCGCAGAC
>NW_005353838.1:8433729-8440284 GCF_000412655.1 Myotis brandtii | reverse complement strand
AGTACGCGGACCGAGGCTGACGGGGAGGAGGAGGGAGGAGGAGGAAGGGGGAGGAAGGGGGAAGGGAAAGAAGCGGAGAGCAGAGGGGGGAGCCCCGGGCCCGGGGCACTGGGGACTAGGTGTGAGGGTGTGAGGTTCCCACTCTCCACACCCCTTCCAGCAGCCGATCCCTCCCCCCGCGACGCCACCACCCCTGCAGCGTGCCAGCAAGGAGCTTGTTGCATCTCCTTCAAGGGGCGTGATTGCGCAGCTCTCGGGGCGCAAGGAGTCTGATTTACATATTTCTCTGCCAAGCGCTTTCGCTGCAGAGTAACTTGGCTCTCATCACTCCTGACCTCGGGAGCGCCAGTGCCAGCCTCGGAAAAACCCACTCCAAAACCCTACCAGGCTCTCACCCAGGCTAGGGCCTCGGTGCCCACTCGGTCCTGTCGCCTTCTCTTCTCCTCTCTCTGTTCCTGTCTCTTCTTTCGTCTCTCTTGCAGCCTTCCCATTTCTTTCTCTTCTGTCCTAATTGTCTATTCCCCTCTCTTGTTTCTTCTTTTCTCCTACGTTTCTGTCTCCTTTCCTCTGCTCTGTCTCCTGATATTCTCTCCTCCTTTCCCCTCGCTGTGTGTCACAGCCTCTACCCGGATCCCTGTCGCCTCTGTCTTTTTCTCTCCCTGCGCTAAAGCAAGGAGGACACCCTGATGGCCCCTCTGGAAGCTAGGGGGTCTGATGAACAAAAGGACCTGGAGTTCTTCTCTCAGGGAGCCCAGCCTTCAGCTCTCCCCTAACCAGAGACAAGCCACCCGGCCTCGGCCCTTCCCACCCTCTCTGCTTTCTGGCCTGGATTGGGACCAGCCGGCCTCACATACAGCCCAGTCCCTGTGTGGGGACCCTATCAAGGCCTACGTATCTGCTATCTCTCCCCTGGTCTCCTTTCTGTCCTTGGGCCTACACAGTCTCTGCACCACCCTCTCCCCAAGTCTGTTGATTTGGGGGGTGTCTCTCAGCAGCTCTTGCCTCCTTGCTTGACTCGGCCCCGAGGACCTCCCCATCCGCTTGCCCCAAGGCCTCACTCTCCTGGTGGCCACTTCGTCCCTATTTCTAGCCTAGGGACCCAGGCAAGGTCTGGGCTCCCGCCTCGGAGGGGCCAGCGCTTTCCAAAGATAAAATCAGACTCTCAGAAAGAAGCTCCTGCAAACCCCAATCCCAGAACCCAGGGTAGGAAGTTGCTCCGTTCCCCAGGATGCCTCTGCCCAGGCAATCAGAAACACTGAGCCCGGGACTTAGCCCTCCACCCAGGGCGGGCGCAGGCTGTGGAGCGGGTTCCCTCCCTGGCTCCGGCCACTGCAGTGCCCCTGAGTGAGCTCTGCCCACCGGGCCGCCACACAGAGAAAAGGCGGGCGGGCAGAGCTCATATCTATTTTCTGCCCAATGTCCCCCCTCTCCCTCTTTTTCTCCTCCCTTCCCTTTTCCCTCCCACTCACCCTTCTCCGCCCCCACCTTCCTACCTCTGCTTCCCTCTGAATACAGCGCAAACTGGCCGGTGGCGACTGGAAGGCAGGGAACCTCCCCTGCCCCCCAGAACTGCCCATCCTTTTGTGCACCTCCTCAAAGCGGGCACCTTTACCCAGATTCCAGCTCGACCCCCTTCTCCTCAGCCCAGAGCGCCCGCACAGTTATCTGCCTCCCCATCTGCATCCCGGCCTAAGCCTCCTTTTGGGCTCGCAGTCGACGCCCCTGGATCTTTCTCCTAAAATGGCTCCCGGGACACTGCACACTAGCCCTGCGGCAGCTCAGGACCCTGGGCAACGGCGGCCGGCCCCCCAGGCGGGTCTGTATGTGTCTGGGGGCGCACAAAATTCTCGCGCCTTCTCTCTGCATGGGGTGGGGCGCAGGCATCCCTCTACCCCCCAAATAGAGTCTGCTGGCTGCCTGAGAGGGAAATGGGGAGGACGAACCATTCAAGTTCAACGACATGGCGATGGCGGCTCGGGCTGGAGCCGCGCTTTGGCGGGGGAGGTTCGCCATCTGCAGCGGCTCACGGGTGTAAAGAGAAAAGGGGCCGGTGGGCCCCCTCTGCGCGTTTGCACGGACCCCCGCCCCCACACCCAAGCCAGGGCTTTCGTTCTGGCACCAGCCCGCTTCGTCTTTGGGCCCCAGCTCCCTTCTCAATCTTTATCCCAAACCCAAAGAAAACCGCAACCTCCCAACCCGCGCGTCCCGCTCGAGAACCTACCGTGAAGCCCCTGGTGCTGTGGCGCTGTGGCCTTGTCCTTGCCTGCGCGACCCCACTCGAAGCGCAGGGAGGGAGCGCACCGCACCCTCCCGCACAGCCCGCAGCTCCGCGAGTGGTAGCTTTCTGAGCAGCGCCTGGACGCTCTGCGGTGATTTTGAGCCACCCAAGATAAGACACTAACTTGACCTTAACTTTGTCAGGGCGCCCCTGGTATCTGGAGAACGTGAACAGACACTGTCTGGCAGCTCTCGTAAAAGCTGACTGGGGAAGGGATTCTGAGTCATTTCATTTATTGCCACTACAGTTCTGCAAGAAAGCTTTTCCTCCCTGCCAAACTTTAATTATTTATGCTCTTTTAGGAAACGAAAGAAGAGGAGAAACGAGGGGAAAACACCCAGAGCCAGTCCCTTCCTGCAGAGCCTTCGGAACGGGCTTCCTATGTCGAGTGACTGGAGAACAACAACAACAAAACAAAAAAAATGTGGGGAGACCACCTTTGTCCGAGGATGATCGGACAGGCGCCGAGCACCCCCTCCCCCACCCCCACCGCCACTAAGGTGGGTGGATGCAGCTGGGAGAGGCGGGGTGAAAGGGCACCCCCTTCCAGGCACACACATGAATATTTACAACAGTTCTGGATTTCTCCTCCACCCCAACCCCCTGCCTCCCGGAAGCCTCCCCAGCCCGCCTCCCTTGGGGAGAGCCCCAGGCCTTAAAAGCGTCCCGGTAGGCTCCCTGAGTTCGCAGCCATTGAATGCCAGACGAAGCAGTTTTTGTTTTGTTTGTTTTTTTCTCATTTAAAAACCGTTTTCTTGGTAAAGAGGCCTGCCTGGACTGCAGCATTTCCGAGTACGCATTTGTCTTTGTGCGAGGGAATGTTGAGCACTCAGACTTCAGCATCCTTTCTCTTGGGCGTTTGTTTCTTATGAATTTCCTCGTGGTTCCAAATCCTCGCTGGGATTTCAGCCACCGCTGCTACAGGAGAGAGGGCACCGCCACCGCCACCGCCTTTGTGTTTGTGCGGATCAGTAAAAGGGATAGATTTGAAAAGCATTGCCCAAGCCATACGCCACAGATAAGATTTTACCCTTAGAATAATTTCAATCTGTTTGGGGAGTGGTCTCCATGAATATCTCCTCCCACCCTACGTGCCAGGCTAAAGAGAAAGAACAGGATGCTTTAATGATATATATTAGAAAGAAATGGCCTCCTGCATGCGGTCTCAGGTCTTGGGTTTACGTCTGGCTTCCTGTTCCTTTACCCAGCCCCTGAACCTGAGGTCTGAGAATGGTCTCCTCTTTTGTTCGGATGTTTTTGAGAACCAGCTCCAGGTACCAATGCCTCCCTGAGCCCCACAAAATGGGGAAACATTTCTAAAGAGAGGGTCTCCCCAGCCTCTTGGTTCCTTTTTCCTCCGTTGTATTTTTTAAAGGCGCTACTTTAAAAATATTTTTAAAGTACACATCAAATTCGATTGTGGGAAGGGGAATTGGAACCATTAAGTACTCACTATTAGAGATTTGGCAGTTTTGTCCATTGTCCCACTTGCTAAAAACTAGAAATTCTTTACTTTCCATCTCCAAGCTAGCTGGAGCTGGGGTCTATAAGAGGACAGTGAATACAGCAGGCCTTTCCTGGCTTTCCCTGACTGAGCTACAGGCTCGGAAGGCCTAGGGTGCAGAGGCCACATTTCCCAAGGGAGTTTGCTAGGCTGAAGGCAGAGGTGCCACAGGGCATAGCCTTTTCCAGAGAAGGCTGACCAAAACATGGCAGGGCGAGATGTTTGTATTGAAATATGAGGAACCTCATATCTTGGCAGCCTCCATCCCCCAACAATAGCAAGCTTTCAAGTTTGAGAATTTAGGCAAAATGCAGAAGCCCCTGCCTGCAACAAGCTGAGGGTTTGCTTCGTGTGTGAGACACACTCAAATCTGTCCACGAATCCCCCTCTTTGGATATTTCACACACATTTTGTTCATACATCATTTCCTGACTGACTTGGAAGACATCTTCTCATCTAATGAACAATCAAGTCAATACCTACAGTGAAACGGCAACCAGGAAAGAAAAACTGGATTTCGTGGCCTGAAAAACATTAGGAGGGAATCGGAAACGTTTTGATAAATCAACATCAGTCCCTTGACAGCTTGGCTGGGACCTGGATATTTATTTCCACTCAAAACATTTCTATGTGTCTGATATATACAAGCTATTGTTTTTGACAAAATCAAAACAAAACAAAACATGCATGACAACTATTAGATAGCAAAGAAAATGCAATTAGTCTAAGTATCAACTAAAGTCAGTTTGGCAGAGGCTCAGGGGCTCCTTGTGAGGTGCCCACTCTAGATCTAGGGCCTGGTCCTCCACTGAAAATAAATCATTGGACTTAGGGAAGGAATTTCCAAGCTCTTAGGCTGTTATGCATCTTGCTAGGAGTTGGGGGCGCTAATTCACAGAAGGAGAGGGAAAAGAAGCAGGGATGGTAAAAAGGAGTTTAGGGGGCCCTCGGGTTCAATGAGGTTAAGGCAGGATACCCCGGCACATGTGGAACGACTCCTTTTGGCATCCTGGAACCCCAGCCTCCACAAAGTAAGCCTAGCAAAGCCCAGGGCCTTTCAGACTCCATGGGGGCAGGCCAGCGATGGTATCAGAAAGGGCACAGTGTTTGGGCCCCTCGTGGACTTGGAGGGGGGTGGAGAAGAAGAAGGGAACTTCTACTCCTCTCTACTTGGTCAAGAGCAGCTGTGAGGGGCCCAGGATCTGAGGGAACTCCTTCCTTGCCTGCCCCCTGACTGATGGATGGAGGAGCTTTCACTTCTCCTTGCAGTGGCCCCCGTTACTATAATTTAAGGAAGAAAGATATGTTGACACCTTTACCCACCTTGACAGGAAAGTCATATTTATATTCGGAATGTAGGACACCCCCTCCCCCTTGCTCACTCCATTCTCCTGCCCCTGGACATTTCTCCCTCCTTTTAATGCAGCCCAGCCCCAAAGCAGCCTAGCAGCTCCTCATCAGAGCTCACCTCTGGGGGTCCAGTTACAGAGCGCAGGGCTTTGGCCTAGGCGTGTGTGAGGAGGTGAGAGAAGTAGGGGAATTTTACCAGTCTTGGCTATGAAGTGCAGTTTGCCATGGAGCCTGGCCTCCCTTGTCCCATTCATGGGAAGGAAGTATCCAGTCCATTCCACCAAGCTGGAGGAGCCAATCCAGCCTGAACTCCGAGGTGTTTCTGAGTTTGTAGGGCCACACTCCTTCCCCTTTCCTCCCGAAGTCTGGAGATCTAGGGCACTTTAGTCCTCCCAAACTATCCAGGGCAGAGAGCAGGGAGTGGTGGTGGCACCCTTTCCTTTCTCCAAAATCAGGATTCCGGCTTTTCCACAAGGGGCTTTGGCTGCAAAGAGACACAATTGTGCCCACAAGCCTTTCCATTCTGCCCTGGAGGCCTTCCTAAATTCAATTGCCTGCTAAATGGAGAAGGATTCGGGGAGGAGGGGGAAGGAGACTAACTATGTGAAAGCAGAAATCCAAGTAAAAGGGAGCTGGAGTGAGCCCAGGTTTAAACGCTAAGACAGGTGCGCCTAGGCCCCCACTGGGGAAGCCTCAAGGCCAAGGTTGTGCTGCAACTTCCACAGCCCCTCCGGGAAAGGGGAAAGCCTGGAGGTCTCCAAATCTGACCAGGTCTCCAAATCTCCTGCTGGCTTTGGGGGCTGCAGACGAGCGAGCGGGAGGGTACCTAGGACCAGCTGAGAAGGAGCAGATGGAAAAGCCCCCGTCTCAGCTCGTCCTCCACGCCAGGCTCCGGCTCAAAAAGGAAGGCCCGGCCATGGCCAGGCCCCGGGCTAGTACAGCGCCAGCGCCTGTTCGCGTAGCACCACGCGCTTCTTCTTCATACGACGATTCTGGAACCAGATTTTGACCTGCTGGTCGCTGAGGTTCAGCCTGTTGGACAATTCCTTGCGCTTCTGCCGGTTGATGAATTCGTTCAGGAGGAATTCGTTCTCCAGCTCTGCAATCTGCTGCTTGGTGTAGGGTTTCCGCTTCTTGCGGGCCCTCCCAGGGGCCGCCCCCCACGGCAGGCCTGCAACACAGCCCGAACCCTAGTCAGCCCAGCCTGCTCCCTATAGCCTGCCCGCCCCCGGAGGCTCCCTCCCCCTACACACTCTCCCCTGCACCCCACCTCCCATTCCGGCCCCTGCTGGCCCGGGGAGCACGGCCAATGTTTACCGTCGGGCAGCGAAGGTCGCAGGCAAGATGCGACGCCCGCTGCCTGCACTGTCATGTTCAAGTTGAGCGGGCCCTTGGCGTCGTCCTTGAAGCCGGCGGCGCAGGG
>NW_005353838.1:8432342-8433469 GCF_000412655.1 Myotis brandtii | reverse complement strand
GCGGGCGTGGTGGCCCAGGGCAGCGCGCCGCGCGGGTATGAGATGGGGGGAAGCGCGGCCAACTGGCCTCCATTCGGCCGCAGGTTGGAGAAGTAGAAGGAGTCGGGAGACTGCAGATTCAGAAGCGAGCCCACATAGCCCGCTCTGTAAAGACTGCGCTCACACATCTCCAACAAAGGGCTTCGGCTACGCTCGCAGCAGTATTTAGTTACAACCGGGAATAAGAGGACAGGCTCAGACGATTGGACGAAACTTTGCCTGCAGGTTCTTCAAAGCCGGTCATTTCAGCACCGCCTACATCCCCCGACCCGGTTTTCCCCCCCTTCAGGGTATTATGATAACACCCGCAATATTTGATGGTGAAGGACAAGGCTGCCAGGCAGAGCCAAGGCAGGTTGAGGGGAGGCGAGGCCCCTGTGAGTTTCCAGGCCCAGTGCAAGGAGCTGGGGGCATCGGGCATAGGGTGCCTTTGCCCGAGTGTCCCTTGGGACCCTTCTTGGTCTTGATTGGCTTTGCACTGCCGTTTCCTCCGCTTACCTGGGCCAGGCTTGCTTCTCCCAGCTTTAAGCTGCAGCCGAGGCCTTTTCCAGTACCCGGTGACTCTCGGCTTGTCGGAAGATCCTGTGGTCTGGGGCGGCCACCAGCTCTCTCCCTAGGCCTAAGCCATGCTACTCCCAACCCGTTCCACCCCGTCCATCCCGTCTCCCTGGAGAGGACTCTTCACCGGTGACCTGGCAGCGGAGACCCACGCACTGCCGAGTCCTGGGTCCGGGCTGCAGGCACAGTCCCAGAGTTCTGATGATGGAGAAGGGCATCACAGACGCTCCCAACTCTGGCGCCCAGGAAGGAGGCTTCACACCAATCCTGGGTGCTTCCTCTCGGCCAAGCCCTCTGCTCCGGAGGAGGCCCTGGCGGGGCAGCTCGATTGGCCAAGGCTACATTCCTTTTACCGCAAGGAGTCACCTTGGCGACTACATCCCGCAAAGCAGAAGTCCAAGGTGTTTATTCCTCTGTGGCGGGCAGAGCAGGCCGAGCTCCCCCAACCTGGTGAGGAAGGAGAGCGGAGCCAGAGCTACCGGCCAGGAACAGCGGGGCCGGCGGAGGAAGAGGGCCAGCAGCCGCCCTCC
>NW_005353838.1:8431573-8431898 GCF_000412655.1 Myotis brandtii | reverse complement strand
TGGGGCGGGGGTAGGGGGTGGGGGTGGGCAAGTCGGGGGCTCCTCAGACTGTCGGTTTCCTTAGGAGCTCAGACACTGAAACGCACTCCCCTCCCCGTCCTTTCATGATGCGGAGGGGGGAGGGGGGCAGACACAAGCTGCAATCTCAGTTCCTAGGGACTTAGGGGACCCAGGCGCTCATTTTTGGAAACTCGCCCCGTTTTTGGGGGGCTACAGCCTCCCCAGGCTCGAAAGCTCCAGCTCCAGGGGTCCCTGCCGTCTCCTCTCCTCCCATCTCAGTAAACAGAGATGCCGGTATTTCCAAGTCTACCCCAACACTTAGCAG
>NW_005353838.1:8426861-8431097 GCF_000412655.1 Myotis brandtii | reverse complement strand
ACGCGCAGTCGCGCGGCCTCGATCCTCCACCCGTGGCGCTCGGGACCTGCCGGGTTTCGGGGGCGCTCTCCGTGGGGCCTCTCCGTCTGCACCCGAAGGCAAGGCCTCTCCCCGAAGCTCCCAGCGCTTCGCGGCGTCCCGGGGGCCTCCTTTCCCGCACTTAGCCCACCGACCGGCTCCTCTCCTCCCTCCTCCCTTCGGAATATAAAAGGAATTCATATAAATAACCAAGTCTTCATCTGTTATTGATTTAGCCGTCAATTCAAATTCCGCCAGGAGAGCGTTTAAGCGCAGTTTTAATCTTCAGCAAACCTCCCATTCTCTTAGGCGGAGGGAAACTACAGATGAAAGGAAAACCTCGAGGCAATCCCCTCGGTTGCACTCAGTCTTACAGGAAACCTGAGAAATGGACCCAGGAAATGGAGTACGGGCCCCTGACTCTGGAAGTTACCAAAAAAGAAGGTGAGGAAAACGACGATGGAGAAGGGAAAACAGGCCCGTTTCGGATGAAAACACCTCTTATGAGAAAAACAGAAAATGTTAGTAATTCTCCCCAAAGTGGAAGGTCGGGCATGTTGTGGCCCCATTTTCAGGGGTTCTTTCTTCTCCAGAGATTGAATCGTGGTCCCTTTTCCTTCTCCTCTTCTTCCACCTCCTCCTCCCTCAGTGTGTGTGTGTGTGTGTGTGTGTGTGTGTGTGAGAGAGAGAGAGAGAGAGAGAGACTCATTATTTAAACCAAGTTGACCACCCCACAATCAGTTGCAAGATATGAGAGAAATCAAGCCGTGCCAGAGAAAACGAAAGTAGCTTGGAACCTCAGCTCTCTGCGCTTTCTCTGGCAGATCCCTAAAGGAGCCCTCCCACCAGAAGAGTTTACATACTGTGTGAGGTTTTAAACATCTGTATCGAGCTTACATTCCAAAAAGTTAGCAACCACTAAACTGATTGTGCCTGGGTGTTAACAACGAAGAGGCACCCCATTCCTAAAGGGCCACTTCCCTGGGAGGCAAAGAGAAAGTTCTCAATGCCTAAAGTTTGCGTCCAGAGGTTTAGGGTGTATAATTATGGTTTCAGTCCTCAACTGCTGTGTGCAGGCAGCCGAGAGAAGGCGATAAGGCAAAAGCTGAAATGTTTCCTTTTCAATGGCCAAATATGGGTATGTCTAATTTCAAGACCTTCCTAGAGTAGATAGATATTTATAACAGCCTTTCTACGAAGAAAACCTCCAAGTGAGCATGTTTTTCTGTACCCAGGCACATACGTATTGATTTTAAAAATAAAACTGTGTGAATAAACTGATAATGTTCAAAGAGAAGTAAAATTTTATTGGAGATGTTTTTGAGGTGGTCTGGTAAAAAAATATCATTTTAGACACCACAAGTTATATCCTCATTTAAAGTCATCACTGTTTATGTTAAAGCCACGGGAAGTGGGGAGGGGTGGCAGAAGTGGGGAGGAGGGGGTTTCCAGAGATGGTGTTGAGTGTTCATCACCCATAGGAAACATCATAGTGTTTTGGATAACAAAATTTTATAATAAATAAGAATAGTTTCTAGAGGCAACATAAGCTTGGGAAAGAAAACAAATGTATAAAGACTCAGAGGAAATAAGAGAGTTCTGTTTATTTGCATCTCCCTAGGAGTAAAAAGTGATATTTAAATGCCTGAAGCACTGCTCATGTATCCCAGCTCACAGACATTTCATCTACAAAAATAATCTCTCAGTCACATAAATATGCAGCACTTTAAAAGTAGTTATCACTTTCAGAAACATCTTTTTTTCCGTCTTCTTCTTGAACCTTAGAGCTCCACAATTTTTGCATTTGTTAGATGTTTTATAGCTCTGAGAGAGGCCCAATACATTTGTTCAGATAGTCAAATTCTTCAGTGGGTTCTGGGTAAAAATTCCCACTCATGGTCATATTAATTTAGCCTTTTTTTTCTGGGGATGGAGGAGACGGCCTCAATTCTAGTCCCATAGACGGGAAGCCAAGGAGAGGGTTGCATTTAGGTCATCCACATTTAGATACCTCTGACAATTGCAGCCATTGAAATATTTGCATCTAGAGCTGGAGTAATAAAGGCATCCATGAGGACACATTATTTTCAAATTAAAGATTATCAAAGCACATGTCTACAAGGTGTATTAAACACATACAAATACAACAGCAAGTGAAAGACCCAAAGTTGAATAGATTGTCTTCATCCCAATATCAATACAAACTCTATTTAATAAGGTGGCTTTTAAAGCCATCACGGTACCTCCAGCCTCCTCTCTTTAGACATTCCCAGTGACCCTAGAGCACTGCCTGCCCAGAGCTGTTTTCACTTGCTTCAGGGCAATTGCTGAGAGGTAATTATTCAATTACCCAGTCACAGGATATGAATGACTACAAACTTTTTGCCCTAATGGATTATTAAGATAATCAGTGCTGGAAACAGGCATTTAAAGTGATTTAAAAAAAAATAAATCCCTAAAATCAGAATGGCACTTCTGAAATTCATTGGGGCGGGGGAGGGTATTCAAAAATACTTCAAGTCCTTTATACTGGCCTGGAGGGAGAAACAGAACATTAAAAAGTCATAAAAAACAAACCTAGAAAAGAACAAAATCAATAATAAACAAGTAAGAAACAGAAACAGAACTACAAAGTCAGGTTGGATAGCAAAAAGTTTTAGAGCAAGATAAGGGGGAAGAGAGAAAAACAATTCACAAAATGTGCCATTACTGGCAGGGGGGTGGAGGGAATTAAATACATATTCAAGTCTTTCCAAAGGTCTTTTGGAGACAACGGAAAGCATTTAAACGCTCTGTGGCCAATCTGGCCCACATCAGGAAACAGTATCTTTGAGCTTGGAGACGATTTTCTTGTCTTTCACTCTCCGGTTCTGAAACCAAATGGTCACTTGTCTTTCGGATAGGTTCGTGGCAGCCGAGATCCGCCGCCTCTTGTCCTTGTTAATGAACTTGTTAATGGCATACTCGTTCTCCAGTTCTTTGAGCTGCAGTTTGGTGTAGGGCACCCTCTTCTTCCTCCCACGACGGTAGACACACATGTCTGGCTGATTTAGAGCCACATCCCCTGGTATAAAAAAAAAATAGCATAAAAATTAGACCAGAATATCTACAGCACCTAGTTGGGGACTGTGTGTGTATATGTTTGGAGGGGCTACAGGGACTAAAGAAAGCCAGGCTGTTTACATTTTATTATTATTTACACAGACATTATTTACATGTTATTAAAGAAAGATTATTTACACTTCAAAGTGAAGGCCTATTTGATGGATCATCATGGTTTCTCAAACCGGCATCTTAACAAGCCTGCGATTTTTTTTATGGCATGGTTATTGGGGACGTTCATAAGGACAGTTTCAGCAAATACCGGCTGTGCACATACAAACCATACACAGACTTTAAAAAAAATGCAGGCTGTTTGTCCAGGCTTCGATTTCTTGTGTTCCTGTGTTTGAAACTTGTGAGCTTTAGTGGTTACTCTGGGGCATTCATGTCCTTGAAAAGTAGGGCGCAACTCTGTGACACCTCTTTGGGGAAGGGGGACCACGGCCCCGACTGAGCAAAGGGCACGCAAAGACGTTCAACTTTAGGAGAAAAAAAAAGGCCTGTATCCGTACATAAAATGAAAAGGGTTGTGAGAGAGTTTAAATCCAAGGAGGAATTTACAGATTTCACACTAACTGGGTTAACCCTGGTTGGGCAAGGACAGGCGCCCACTCCCAAGTAGGGGCATGCACTCCAAGTCCTTTCTTTTCCTTCTTTCCCTCCCTCCTGTCCTCCCTCCATTCCCCCTGGCCCGCCAATGTCCTTACCTGGAAAGGATGATTTCCAAAAGTGGGAGCCCTGTGGCTGGTCCTTGGCGCAGTACACCTGGCTGTTCCACCCGTTGGCCAGCGTCCAGGACTGGTAGCCCTCCATGGAGATGTACGCCTCGTGCCGAGGCTCCCCGGAGCCGAAGGTAGACACCATGTCGATGTAGCCGGGCACGTGCTGGTAGGGGCTCGTGTAGCCCTGGTAGAAGGACACCTCCTTGGCTCGCGCCGGCACCTCGTTGGCCGGTACGCTGCTGCTTGCCAGGCCCGACACGTCCATGTACTTCTCCACCGGGAATCCTCCCAGCGAGGAGTGCGGCGACGACTTGAGAGCATTCTGCTGCAAGCCCATGCCGTGCGACATGCGACAGCTATAGTAGCCGTTGCCGAAGTGGTAGCCGTAGCCCAG
>NW_005353838.1:8422120-8426050 GCF_000412655.1 Myotis brandtii | reverse complement strand
CCTCTCCCCAGCCCCTTGAGCAGCCCACCTCTCCTTCCCGCCCTCCCGGGGACCCTGGCGTTTGCGCCGCAGCCACCCCCACGAGCTGATTGCGCGACCAACCACCCTAGGCCCTGTTTGCGACTGAGGCGGGCTCTGAGGCCTGCGCCTTGTCTCCGCTAAGGCTGCTTTTGCCACCTCTCCTTGGCTCCCGAGTTGCACAACTAAATGAAGGGGAACGACAGAGATGGTCAGAATGATGTGAAAACAGACCGATTTTTCATCCTGTTGCTTAATTACTCGGATTCGCTGACCTAGACCCTAAACCCGAGAGAGCTAATTTTCACAAACTTGCTAGGGGGGCAAAGGCGTTTCACGCATATGATCTCAGGGGATCCTCCGAATTAAGACCGATTGGAGCAGACTCTGCTCATACACGTTGTCCGCCTGGAAATGCTCACAAAGCGCCCATGGGGCCAAACGCAGAGACTTACAGATAAGTCCAGCACACGATCTGCCCCAGCGAGAAAAGTCCGCGCCTGGTCCACGCTATTCGCCTCTACACTCGGGCCAGCCGGGAGTCATCTCCGGAGCTGGTCTCCCCAGGCCTGGCGCAGCCTCCCCCACAACTTTTAATTGAGGGCTCCAGGCGAACGCCACTTTGCCGCCGGGCGCAAAAGTTAAGCGCCTCGCCTGCAGCCAACCGGTCTCTGGCATTTTGCAGCCACCGCCCCCCCCTCCCCGCGCCGCCCCCTCCCGTCACTCACACCAATTAATTGAAAACTTCACTTTCCCAGGAACCTTTGTTTCGCTTTCTTTTCCTAGCTGCCAACTGCGGAGACCTAAGAGGGGCAAATTAGGAGGGCGGGTGTGTTCCCCCACCCTCCGCCCCCCAAGCAAAGTTGGGGCTGGTGATAGAAGCAGCCCAGAGCAACTGGTTCTGACTTCGAGGGGTTAGAGTGGGCTGCCGGCAGCCCTGTGAGTGTGGCAGGAATCACAGCCCTGACCCCTCTTCATCCCTTTGTGCCAGTCTTCAGCCATTGAACCCCAGTCCACCCTCCTCCATCTCAATCATTAATAGTGAGTCCTTCGGTGACTCTAAGGTTCCACTTTAGGACAGACATGCGAATAGCTGAGGATTCTGGGGTGGGTGTAGGAGCCCTCGGAATGAGTCCATTTGAGTTCTTAGTATCAACTCCCCAGGCCAGCCCATCTTCAAGAAAATCACTCCCCTGAGCCTGTGATTGGTGAAGCCAGCCTGTCACCTAGACCTGCTGTTCCTGGATCCAAGACAGAATCTGGACGGGGCAGAATACCAGAGCAGGGGCCTTTTACTGGGGCAGAGTAAGAGAGCCCTCCTGGGCCTGGCCTGGCACTGCAGGGTGGGCTGCTGGTGTTGGGAGTGTTGACACGCAAAACCCAGTAACCATAAAAGGCTCAAATAAAGGGGAAAGTTATGAGAGGGGTCCTGGGAAGGAAAAGCGGGGGAATTTGACCTTTTTGAAGTCCTGGACATGTTCTTGATCAAATTGAGACAGGAGGAGCCTAAGCCTTTGCAAAAAATCATAGGGAATAGGAATTTGCTGATGAAAACAATTTTGAGAGACTGCAAAAGTTAGCAATGGAAGCTGCATCGGCGTTAAAGAAAATGCCAGTCAGGGTTAGGTGACAGTGACTGACTTTTTAGAAGAGTATGGCTAGGCTCTCTTTACCCAACAAACCAATCTTGGGATGCTATTCTGAAATGCTCTTACTTTCCCCTTTGTCTCCCTTTCTTTTTTTCTCAGAGAGAGAGAAGACAAAGATACTTAGAATTTTTTTCTGTGACCTCAAAAAAACAAAAACAAAAAATAAAACAAAACAAAAAACCACACACACAAATTTGTTGAAATATTTCTAAGACATAATTGGAACCAATGAACTTTCAGTCTCTTAAAAATAAATATCCCTGTGATTTTGTACTCTGGGACATCTGTGTGATTTTCTATCTGACAAATACCTCTTAAAAACTGATTATATGCTAAAGAATGAAGAAAGTGATATTAAAATAGGAAGCAAGAACTTGTCAAGGTTGGCTGTTTTCAGACCACACTTCACTTTTGGCTGAATTTCCTATGCAGCAAGTTAAGCTCTGCAGGACTGGAAGGAAAGTCTGGATGAATGCCCTGGTTGAAAGACAGTTCTCAATGGTGGCCCTGCCTCCAGTTGCCCTCTGGGTCTCCTGCAGGACTTGGGGTTTCTCTGATGAATCTTGGTTCAAAGAGACCAGGGAGACTTTGAACAATAAAGAGCATTGCCTCTTGCTATCCTGCTACTACTGCCCTTGCCTCCAGTGTAGCCTTACATCCTAGGAGAGGGCATTCCCCATAGGCAAGTGTCTCTGACTGGACCCTATCAGGGCCCCTAAACCCAGCACCCCAGGTTAGCTGCTGCTATTGGATTATAGGGCTGTGGTTGAGTACCAGACCAAGTCAGGGCTGCTCTTTTTATGAACCAATAAGACACAGAGTTTACAAGCAGGGGGTGGTAGTTAGGGAAGGAATTTTGAGGCTGAATTTGCAGAAACATTTCATTTAGCTTGTATACCCTATGTCCAAGCTGATCTCAGGTTTAAAGTTAATAGGAATAATTTTCTTAAACTGGCCAAGAGTACAGACTGTGTGTGGGTGTATTAGTTGGGGCTTTAACAACAGAAATAAATAGTTTTTGTTAAATGAAAATCTTTTGCGGCCATAAATGTGTCCAAACACCGATGTGTTATTCAGTGAAATCAGTGTTGCCACCTTTCCTGATTTTGGTGAGAAACTCAGAGTAGCCCCTCATTGTCCAAAGTCCCACTCTGCCAGGGAGAGAAAAAGTCGGATTAACTCTGCCCTCTCCTCTCATCACTTACTCCCTTTCCTTCTTTCCTTCCACAAACACCCTTTTTGGGAATCAGTCATATTCTGAAATATTGAAGTAGCATTCTTTTTTTTCCTCCTTGTAGATGATCTTTCAAATCGTGTCCCTGCCCTTGGGTGGGGAGCAGGTAGGTGCAGGCTGTGATTTAGATTTATTGAAGAACATAAGTTCCTCTGCTTGCCAAGACAGCAGTGAGCTATCAATTAACCACATAATCTGTGACCATTAGCGCCAGGGCAACAATGATCAAGTCCTATCAGAGTGGGACACCCTCCTACTTAACTTGTAAGATGCCAAAAATTCAGTGTAGAAATAGAGTCTTAATTCCAATGTAAAGTCTTAAACCCAGTGAGTATGGCTGGACAGTGTTCTTAACCAAGTCTGTGCCCTGACAACTTTGGAACTAATTTTCCCTCTGCAGACAATACCCAGTTTCACTCAGGCTGGAAATATCCAAAGGAATTTAAACAACAACAACAACAACAAACCAAGGGTGAAGAAAAGGGTTTCTAGCAAAAGCCAGACAGTGGAATCCTGCACTGAGCACTTTTTAGATCTGAGAAGTAAGTATTCCATTTGGATTTAACAACAGAATTAGAATTTATTTAATGTAAATTGTTTGCAACTAAGAAAACCCCCTCCAAACCCAAAGCGCATTTTGGTGAGACCAGGTTTGCCTCCCACAGGGCAGCTGGCCCTGTTGGGGACGGAGAGAACGCCTCCATTTCCTGTGGGAATCAAACTCTGGGAGCATCATCCCTCTCAGAGAAGCACTAATCTCCTTGAGGAGGGGGCGCCAGAGGGTGGGATCAGAATTGGGAACCTGGGTTACTTTTGCTTTTTTGGCAAAACAAAAGCTGGGACCGCAACAATTTTCTGCTGCTTTGCCCACATCTCAAGGTGTGGGATTGTCCTCGGAACACACTTGTCTAGCAATATTATTGTTAACTGAAGTCCAGAAAGTGCAAACTCTGTCGGCCCTTTTGGATGACAAAGAATCTCTCTCTCTCTCTCTCTCTCTTCTCTCTCTCCTCTCTCTCTCTCTCTCTC
>NW_005353838.1:8420191-8422105 GCF_000412655.1 Myotis brandtii | reverse complement strand
ATCATCCCCCCCCCCCCCCCCCCCCCCCCCCCCATTCCGCTGTCTCTACCAGAAATGCACGTGTGGTGTGGTCAGCGGCACCGCCACGGGATGAAGGTTAGGGAAATGCCTGAGGACCAAGGGGCACGGGGTGAGGTGGAGTTGGGGGGCGCAGGGAGGGAGGAGAAGGGGCGAGCGGTCAGGCTTCGCTTCCCGGACCGGCGGCGCGCAGTTCCCCAGGCCTGGCGCTAGATGTCCCTGCAAGTTTTCCTGTCGCGTCTCCGGGCGCACAAGTTTCAGACAGGCAGTGTGCCTAGGTAGCCCCAGAGTTCATGGAGAAAGTACTCCTCCATCCTCCCCTCAGGTGGGGTGCGGGGTTCAGGGGGAAGAAGGAGGAAAATAGAAGCAGCCAGAAAGACCCGAGAGAGGCAGAAACTCAAGGCTGACTTGCCAGGGATGGCCGCAAAAAGTTGCCAGTCCGAGTCAGGCCTGGATTCCCCAAACCAGCGTCTTCCCAAACCGAAACCTCCAAGAAACCTCCAAGCCGTGGGGAACTCGCTCAGCCTAAGAAAATGTGCCCGGGGTTCGCAGCTCAGGCTCTAACCACACAGCTGCTCCCTCACATCCCGCGCCCAGCGAGCTTGCGGCCCAAAGCGGCGGTGGGATTTGTGCCCCGTGGTCCGGGGAGTGCCCTCCCCTCTTCTCCAGCAGCACGGACAAGTTTTTATTATCTTCAATCGACCCAAAGTGGAGAACCTGCCGCTCCGCAAGAAACAACTATTTGGTCCGAAGGCCTACCCGTCCCTCAAATTAGGCCTCTTTCCTGAAATTACTCCTTTTGAGCAAAAATTGCTTATCAATCCATTTGGAGAAAATCCTTTCCGCACCCTCACCCTCAATGCGCATTAAAAGTTCCTGTCAAAGCGTGAGGACACGGGGTGGACCCTTGTCTTGTTTTATTGAGTCTGTACCTTGGTAGGAGGCCGCGATAGCCCTAAAGTTATGTCTTTAAAAGGTGGGGACACTTGACAAAGCCCATTTCCAGTTTCAGCCGATTTTCTGGGAGAAGTGCAAGGTTTGGGCATTTCATTAATAAACGCCAACAGAACTGTGCATACACAGGCTCAACATCTGGGAGGTAGGCCTGGATTTAAAGGAGATACATGCAAAACGAGAGACCCAACCAAAAAACGCTGCCCAGAGTTTGTATACCTTATAACGTGGATATTATCCAAGGTAAGTTCACATCAGGAGCAAATCCCCCACCCTCTCTGTGCGGAAGGCTTCTCACCTCTGAGAAAGGGGTAATAACAGTTGATTTCTAGAGTTGCTGTGAGGTGTAGGGGAGATGATAGATGTAAAAAGCACTTGTGCTTTCAGAGTAAAAGCTACCTAGAAGTTGGCCAATATTACTATTACTTGTGGGTGTGGAATCTAAATAAACGAAGGGGCATGAAACATTGTAAAGGAATCTTCACTGCCTCCCGTGAAACCTTGTCTGCTAAACGCAGTTTAGTGAAAAATAATAGGCGCCTTCCACGGTGAGCAGTGTCCCTGACCTGTACTTGTCATAATGCACGTGCCGAAGTGCAAAATGTTAGTGTTATTGAAAAGGTGCGATAGAGCCCTGACCGGTTTGGCTCAGCGGATAGAGCGTCGGCCTGCGGACGCAAGGGTCCCAGGGCATGTACCTTGGTTGCGGGCACATCCCCAGTGGGGAGTGTGCAGGGGGCAGCTGATCGATGTTTCTAACTCTCTATCCCTCTCCCTTCCACTCTGTAAAAAATCAATAAAAATATTTTTTAAAAAAAAGGTGCGATAGAGTTTTCAGAACCCTAATGAACCAAAGTGTGCCCGCGAAATGGTGTTTTCCCTTTTTCAACAGACCGAGGTAGGTTTGGCGCAGACATTGGGCCCTGAGGTGAGGGGTCCCAG
>NW_005353838.1:8415897-8419837 GCF_000412655.1 Myotis brandtii | reverse complement strand
TGTCCCCCTCCCTCTCCCCGCCAGGCCCTTGGTCCCCCGTCCCCACCACGAACCCGAGCCTGGACTGAGGTGTCCCATTTAGTCCCCAAAGCAAGTGGGGCTGGGAGAGGGGTACCCTTTCCAGTTTCCTGCTCAGCGACTCCCCTCCTCCCCTCCGCTGGGCACTGCCCGCCGGAGTGGTGGAGCTGGGCGCTCGGACTGGGGAGCAGGGAGGGAGAGGTGGGGGCCCCCCCGGCGAGGCTGAGCCCTGACCCGGAACGCCGGCTGGAAAGGGCTGGCAGTTTTCTGAGCCGGGTGGCCTCTGGGGCAGGGGCGGAGGTGCCTGCGAGCCAAGTCCTCTGAATACCCCAAGCCTGCTCCGCGTCCCCCCGCCCCGACCTCCCCAGCCACAACGCCTATCCAGCTTTCCAGTTCTCACCTTGGGGGAGAACTCCATTTATTTCCTTAAAGAGGTGGAATTGATTTTCTAAGCAAGGCTCGCGTCGTTGAAATAAGTTGGCGCCAAGGGGAAAAGGAGAGAAACTTTTGGCATCGACTACGTATATAAATGTATATAAATATACTTCACACCTCGCCTCCCCTACATTCCTGACGCGCCCCCAACGGGGCCAAGGTTAAAAGCAAAGCGCCAACACAGAGATGGACAAATAGATCCCGGATTTGCCCCTCGCACACCCCGATGTGCTGGGTGTGGCGGCAGGGAGGAAAGGGGGGGCCTGGGTTGGGGTATGGGTTGGTGCTGAGGCGGGGACGCAGGACCCGCGCCCGGCGCCCAGACTGCCCGGGTCTTTCGGCCGCTTCGGAAGCGCGCAGGCTGACCTCGGCGCCCCATCCCTGTCCTCGCTCACCCCGCCTTGGCCGTGGGTCTCTCTCCCTGTGGGCTGCTGGCGGGCGGACCCGCACAGTGCATCTGGGGTCCGGGCAGGGTGGGGTGTAAGCGCGGGAGGAGCCGTGCAAGGGCCTTGAGTAAAGATTGATCTTCGTAAAAATGGTTGCCACCGGCGTCGTTATGACCATCAAAGTCATCGCCAAGAGGCTCAGCCGCCGAGCCCAGGCGGCGAGGAGCAGCAGCAAGGCTGGCCCGCGACTCTCCGCGCCGGGAGGCAGCGCGGGGAATACCCGGGGCGACAGGTAAGGGGCCGGGGTGGGGGGAGGGAGGAAGGAGAAAAGGAGAGCTGAGTAGGGAAGAGAGGGCAGCGGGACGGTAGGGGGAAAGGCCCTCTTCTTGGCCCCGTTTGACCTCGAGACCCGGCAACTTAATCACAAACAATTTGATTTGAAGAGGGAAGGGGAAAGCTGGCAACGTAAAAAGTGGATTTGGGGCGGCCCATATGGCGCTGTAAATCGCGACTGCGTTTTAAGTTAGCTGTCGAATTCTGCTATGAAATCGTCCAGCAGAGTTCATTTCCCCCAGGGAAAACCCGTAGGCGAGAAGCCTATCCATCAGCAAGATTATAAAAGCAAAAAACCTGGGACTTCAAGTTCAGAACTCACTCTGCAAACGGTGTTAAAAAATCAGAGAGGACCTAATGATTTCCGTTTGGAGGCGCGGGCCCAGCGCACCTCCCCAGCCACGTAGCACTAAACTGCTTTCAAAAGTCTACAAGATCTCTCTCTCTCTCTCTCTCTCTCTCTCTCTCTCTCTCTCTCTCTCTCTCTCCTGGGAAGGAGAAGAGCAGCCTGGCTGAGGCGAAGTGGGGGAGAGAGAGAAGTCGGCGTCCTATTTGTTAAATAAAAGACATAGTTCGTTCTGAAATTCAAAAGATAAGTAATCCAGACAGGAGCGCAAGGTCTTCTCCTTACGCAACTCTTCCTACATCCTCCCCCTTGTCCACCCCTCACCCCCTCCCAATTGTAAATGTTCAAAAAAAAAAAAAAAAGAAGCTTCCCTAAGACGATCTACTCTGGAAAAATCAAAGCATTATCTATTATTTAACACGTATCTGTGTCCGAGGAAAAATGAGGAAGGCGCTGCATGATTAGGACCTAAGGGGCAACCCAGCAAACTGAGAGCGTAATGATGCCCCTAAATGAAGGGGGAAATGTGCCGCGGAGCGCTCTATTAATCAGACTGTCAATTTCACCCCCGAGGCCAAACCCCCGGGCGAGCAGAACCGGCTCTGAACGCGCAAAGGACCGGAGCCTTCCTCCTCACTTCTTGTCTTTTCAAGCCTCCTACCTGGATCTATTTGTCTGCTCCGAAGCTGCCTTCATTACCCACTGACAGGAGCGTGTATTTATTTGCTTATAAACCTGTTACAATAAATGATTATTCGAACGGCGTCATTCGTACCTTAATGACGAGCGAGCGCTACTTTTTGATGAATGACATCTTGGGCTCGGAAGGATGTATGGGTCATTTTGACCAGTCATTCCCTCGCTCTGGCATTCCACAATTTTTCTGCCTCCCTCCAAAAGAGATAATAATATCTAGAGGCGCTCGCTGGGGCTGAATGAGAATTAGCCCTAGGCGCAGCCCATCATTAGGACGGGACAGCCGGACCACTGTGACATTTTTCAGAAAGCTGAGATGATGGAAAGAATAAGAAAAGAGATGATTCTGATGGAGAGAGGGCTGCACAGCCCCACGGCCGGCAAGAGGTTCTCCAATTTGTCCGACTCGGCTGGCAATGCTGTACTCGAGGCCCTGGAAAATTCGCAGCACCCGGCTCGCCTTAGCCCGCGCCTGCCGTCCGCCCCCCTGCACAGCTCTCTGGGAGACCTCCCTGCCAAGGGCAAATTCGAAATAGACACTTTGTTCAACCTGCAGCACCCGGGCAGCGAAAGCACCGTCTCCTCCGAAATCGCCTCTGCCGCGGAGGGCCGCAAAAAGCCGGGCCATTATTCCGAGGCGGCCGCCGAGGCGGATATGAGCAGCGACGTGGAGGTGGGCTGCTCCGCTCTGCGCTCCCCCGGCGGCCTCGGCGCCGCGCCGCTTAAGGAAAACAATGGCAAAGGTAACCGCGCCGCGCTCTCCAGTCCCATCCTCCCTGTTCCTCCGGGGCTGCTGCCTGCCCTTCCCCGTGACTTTGCCCCTTTGCTCCCCCCGCAGCAAGCGGCCGCTCGCCCGCTCTAGCAGGGGCGGGACGCCTGCGGGGGACCGTGCCCTCGGGCTCTGATCATTGAGTGTCTCCAAGAGGCGCAGGCCTGAGGCTCCAGGCCCGCCTGACGGCCTGCCCCGGCTCCCGAGCCGGAGAAAACGTTCCTGCGCTCGGCTCTAAAGCCGATGCGCGCCGACCCACCCCTAGCCAGCCGCGGAGTCCGCTAGGCTAGGGAAGAGTGCACTGAGCGGCTGCTCTGGTCTCCTCTGCTCTGAGCTCCCAAGGCCGAGTGGAGGGGGCATTCTGAGTAAGTCGGGGGGAGCCTCGCCGGGCGCCTTTGGGAGACCCGCTTGGGTCAGCGGGAGAAAAAGAGTGGAAAAGTAAGGTCCACCCCCTCATGGTTCCGGTTTGAGCGGCTGCTGGCTTTCAAATCTTAAAATTTTAAACAAACCCCAAAAACAGTCAAAGTAGGGTTAGAGGCCGCACAGAAAGCTGCCCGGTGGTCCCCAGACCATGGCCAACCCAGAGCTTCCCCAACTGCGCCTGGATGTGGGCATTTTCCCTTGGAAAATTTTCCCAGAGTTGAAAATTTCCAATTATTATTTTTTTTTAAAACCACCCTAATTGAGTTCTTATTATTTGGTTATGAAGTGCTCCCCAAACTTTATTGATTCCATTAACGGCAGCAATTTGTAAGCCTGACAGACCCCATCAATTCAGGCAGCGCCTCGCCTGGCTCTCGCGGCTTCCCCCAGCCGCGCGCAGCCCCAGCGAGGGGATCGTGGCCCTACAGTGACTCATGCGCTGTCGGCCGTTCGTTTGCCAGGGTACGCGGAGAGCGGATCCGCCGGGGGCACCACGACGTCCTCGTCGGGCTCCGGCCTCGGCAGCCCACATGG
>NW_005353838.1:8414465-8415802 GCF_000412655.1 Myotis brandtii | reverse complement strand
GATCAGGTGCGGCGCTACCGCACGGCGTTCACCCGCGAACAGATCGCGCGCCTGGAGAAGGAGTTCTACCGGGAGAACTACGTGTCACGGCCCCGCCGGTGCGAGCTGGCCGCTGCGCTTAACCTGCCCGAAACCACCATCAAGGTACGGATCCCAGCACGCGCCTGGCTCTGGCCTCCCGGGGGTGTCTGGGTGGATGTTTGTGTCTCCTTTCTGGGGGGCTAGACTTAGCTGGGCCTGAAAACCCGCGAGGGAGAGTCACCAAAAGAATCGGCACGTTTATTTCCCGAATCCGAAGGGTTGGTGGGCCTGGCTGACCTGGGAAGGGCCTGGAATGGCGGAGCCGAGGCCGCAGACGGTCGCCCGTTCGCCCGTGTCCAGGTGCCCATGGCCATGGCTCCACTTCCCCTGTGGCGGCGGAGCAGGCTGGGCTTTGTTCCTCTGGTATGAACCAGACGTGGAACTTTCCATTTGCTTCTGATCTTGGACATTAATTTCCCACAGAAATCGTTACAACACAGAGAAAATGATACTGTATTTTAAAAACCGATTGGGTTTTTAAAAAAGTATTTCTAAGTATTTTTCCCCCCGGGGCAACAGGAAAGGACAACCCCCTGGAGAGACAACGCAATGAACTTGTCCTTATTTACACATTTTAGGTGACTAGTTTTATTATGCGGGCGGGGAGAGAGAGAGAGAGAGAGAGAGAGAGAGAGAGAGAGAGAGATACGGGAGGTTGGGCGACGTGGTGAATACTTGACAGAGGATCCGACTTTCTGGAAAAAGGAAACGGGAAACTCCACGGGGCAGGGGAGGGGTGCGGAGATCTCCCTTCGGTTTCCTCCGACTTTCTCTAAGTTAGGGGATGATGTCTTCATTAGAAACCGGGCTGCGAGGGCGTAGAAAAGTCCCCTTCCCAGTTTAAGAGGAAGTTATTCCCACCACTCATTGGAGGCAAATGTTCCCAACAAAATCATCCCTTCAACATCGAAATCGAACCAGTGACCCCACGGGCAGGCTCTTGTAGCTCAGAGGTCTCGGCACCGGGAGCGGCGGCCTTTTCCCCAAGCTGCAGCCGCAGCCTCCCTGCCCAGGCGGTGCACATGCTGGGACTGAGCGCCAGGTGCCGGCGAGCGGTGGGGCGGAGTGGGAGGGTGGCGCTGGGACGAGAAAACGCAGCAGAAAGTCAGGGAGCAGAAGCCCGAGGGGCTGCAGCAGTCGGACCCAGCGTAGGAGAGTCTTTTTGTCGAGGAGGGTGTGCCCCGCGGTCCGCTCGGCCACCCGCTCTGTCCCAGCGGGGAGGGCAGGGGACTGGGCGCTGGGTCGGGTCGGAGGGG
>NW_005353838.1:8395369-8407869 GCF_000412655.1 Myotis brandtii | reverse complement strand
GCTGGTTGATCTTTCTGAGGTTCCAACCTAGAGCAAACAGTTTGGGGTGAGACTGGTGTCCTCCAGAGCCTCCTGGCCCTCTGAGCCAAGTTGGGGGAAGCTGGCCCCCCACTTTCTTAAGGCACTGTTAAGCTTGCTGAGAAAATGCCTTTTTATAGATTCTCCCACCCCCACCCCAATCTTATTTTAATAAATACATCCTCAGGCATTATTTACAAGCTCACATAATTTACCTATGCTATTTGGCAAAGCAACTTCGCAAAAGAAAGTGAATGAATAAATACTTCATAACTGCTGGTGGAGCAGACTGGGTCCTGTAATGAAGAAAAGATTTATGTCACCTTATTTCAGCCCAAATAGCAGCAGCCTCGGCTTGTCTCAGCCCAGTGCTTCTATTTAAATGTTACTTTCATATATTATGTGGCATTAATTTAACTATAGCTCATTAAGGCAGAATGAAATGGTTAAATTAACTTATCAACCCATAATGATGATGAATGAGGTATTAATTCAGATACAAGCTGGGCAATTTGCAAGTTTACGCATTCTGATGGTTCTCAAATAACATTTTGAATAGCGGGTCAGCGCCTCAATCAATTACATAAGCATGTAAAGTCGGTCTCCGGAAAAAAATCCTTTTTCATGCATATGCATTAAAACATGTTCGCAATTATCCTCGGAAATTGCCTTCATTGGATTAAGCAGCAGCCTTGGACGCGTGGTTCTGATCTTCCCCGGGCTTTTATTAAAGCTCTGAGCAGCGTTGGCAATAACAGAGCGGATGGGCTGTTTGTTTAAAGAGTGTTTACCAAAGAAAGGAGCCGGCGGGGCGCGCCCGTGGATAAACACGGACCCATCTCCTTGGAAGTTGCTGGGAATCGCTCGCCCACCCAGCGGCTGGGGAGAGAGCCCGTCAGCCGAGACACTAGCCCGGAGCTTCGGCTTTGCCGGCTCCTGTGTAATCACCGCCTGGGGCGCAGGCCGTGCCGCTAGGGGAACGCCCGGCCCCGGCGTGGCCCAGGGGGCCCAGCGTTCGTCCTGTCGTGGAGGCCGGATGGGTAAACCTGGCAGCCTCCTGCCACCCTTGGTTCCTCCAAAC
The DNA here is from genome assembly GCF_000412655.1 of Myotis brandtii. Taxonomy (NCBI): domain Eukaryota; kingdom Metazoa; phylum Chordata; class Mammalia; order Chiroptera; family Vespertilionidae; genus Myotis; species Myotis brandtii. Next base: position 8,406,770 of record NW_005353838.1, on the reverse strand, counting down.
CAGACCAGCCGACGGCTTGCAGGGGTTGCAGGCTGGGGGATTTAAAGAGCCTCTTGGCAGGAGCTGAGGCACAAAGGCGGTGGCTGCGTGGTTTCCACCCCCTGCCAGGGCTGTGGAGCAGGTCTGTGGACCTCAGGCTAGGGTTTGGCCGCTTTTTTTTGGCGGGGGGTGGGGGGCGGCGGGAAGTGGGAGGCTAGCCCATGTTTATCTTAGAGTGGAAGCTGCGGGAAGGTAGGGCTAGACCTCAGATTTCGGAGCTCCCATCTCCCTCCCGCACCCTCTGCACGCAGCGTTGGTTGGACGACCCTGAGGTCAGTCTCAAGTTCTCCGACAAGATCAGAGCCCCGGGCAGGAGGGATAACAATGAGGGCTCCGCTGGGGCCTCCTTACAGTCCACTGTCCCCTCCTCCCACTTAAAACATCTTGGACAGTGAAGATGGAAGTGCTTTCCATTTGCCAGGTACTGTCAAAGCACTTTCCTCATATCAACTCATCTAACTCTCACCCACCCTCACCAGACAGCTCCGAGCATCGTCTCCATTTACTGAGGGTGAGCTGGGCTGTGCGGCAGACGGGCGTTCTGCCCTGCGCTACCCAGGTCCTGGGTTCGTGATCTCAGCCACTTGGCGAAGCTGACTCAGAGGAGGTCTCGGCCTCAAACAGGGGTGTGCACGGGTCTCCACATGGGGGCTCCCCTGGGGGTAGATCTGGATTGGTGTTGACCAAGCAGGAAGGACCCTGGCCCCCTTGCACGGGCAGAAGGTGGAGGCAGCCTGCGGGGGCGCAGCGTGGGTCTCCACATGGGGGCTCCCCTGGGGGTAGATCTGGATTGTCTTGACCAAGCAGGAAGGACCCTGGCCCCCTTGAACGGGCAGAAGGTGGAGGCAGCCTGCTGGGGCGCAGAGTGGGTAGAGTGAGGAGGCCAATTACCCCCCCCCCCAACACACACACACACTCCTGATCCCATCTTGGGCCTTTCTCCCTTTCGGCGGTTCGGCTCCGTGCAGGGTGGCCTGGAGAGCCGCTTTGAGCCCTCGAAGTCCTGCTTTCTTAGGCTCTGCCCTGGCCGGGTGCTTGGCCTGGGGACTCCGCCTCTGGGAGATGCCCTCCGCATGCCCGGGTGCGGAATGGAGGGGGCAGGAGGACCGGGCGAGAGGGCGGCTGGCGTTTCTGCGCGGACAGCGCGGGGGCAGGCAGCTGGGTCCGCGCTCTGCAGGAGCGCTGTCTCCCAGCCCCGCAGGGGGACGGGGCTGGCTCCCCGCCGTTCCCTCCCTCCCCCAGGCGGGGAACCAGCGGCTGAAGGAGGAGCCAGGAGATGTTGGCTGCCGCCAGCACGAACCCGAGGATGCATGTTCCCTGGGCTTCCAAAAGGGCTCGGTCGGTCGAGGAAAGAAGGAAAGGGGAGAGCAGCAAAGGCCGCAGGCCCCACAGTGGTCTGCACCTGCTCCTGCTCTTTGCCCGCATGACATCTCCCCTCTTCCATTCCCCCAAAGCTTCTCGCCCCAGCGATCGTCCAGGGCCCCCAGGCGGGCTTGGTGCTTTGGGGAGGTTGCTCACCACCACTCAGACGCGTGGGCCCTGGGGTGGCCAGGGGCAGGCCACCTCCAAACGTGTCCGGGGCAGAACTCTGACGGCCCATCTGTAGGAGGGTCCCAGTGTCTTGTGAAGTGATGGTTCAGGAAAGTGCTTGCCCATGGCACCCCATCGGCTGCCTCTCTGACTGTCCGGAGAGCTTGGCTGCGTGGAAGTGAGGTCTGGAGGGCCATTCAGGAGTGCCCCATCAGGTCCCCCAAACTCCTAGTCACTCTGGAGGTCACCTCCTTGGCAGCCTTCCTTGATTTCTTCTCTCCCCACCCCCCAATTCTCCTCACAATGACTGAATACTGGTGGCCAGAGAGGGAAAGCGCTGGGTTTTAGCTAGGGATCCCGAGGGCCTGGTGTAGAAGTGTTTGTTTACTGCATGCACGAATAAAGGGCCATGGACCAAGGAGAGGCCAAAGGCCCCTGAAGCACTCAGGGATGAGGATGGGATGGCCAGTAGGGATGGGGCCAGCAAAGCCATCGAGGGTCCATTCAGCGGGAGGAAAGCCTAGGCCACAAAATGCCGGCCTTAACTTCTATCCTTAGTTGGTCGGTGAGGGATGGAGGGGCTTCCCAGGAGCAGTGTCTCACATGGTGTCTGGTTGGGCACAGTTCTAGCTGAGGTGCCATGCAGAGACAGAGCGGGTATCAAAGGGACTGGGGTTGAGGGAAGCTGGGTTCTCTCCTGGGCCAGTTCTTTGCAGTCTCAGTTTTGCCAAGATACAATCCCCCAAATGCAGGAGAATTGGCCTGGAGATGGCACAGTTCCCACTGCCGCCAGGCCTCCCAAGGAGAGAAACTTGGGGGCAGGAGACAGAGGTTTCCTGGGAATGTCACCAGATCTCCAGACAGAGAAGAGGGCCCCAGGCACATAGGCTGAGGAAGCTGGACCCAGAGAGGCTCCCAGGATGGTGACAGAACAGTGCCTGTGACAGAGTCTGCATAGGCTTGTGGCTTGAATCCCCCTCTGTTACTCATTGATGGAGTGACCATAGGCAAGTTACTGGTCCATTTGTGCCTCAATTTCTTCATCTGTAAATAGGGGTAGTCTTACCACAATGGACTGTTGGGAAGATTGAGCCAATATGTGTAAAGCTCCCACTAGGACCTGTCCTAGGAGAAGTTCTGTGTGTGAGTCTTTCTGATTAATAGGAAGGAGTGGCAAGTCTGCGGGTCACGGCATTGCTCCCTTCTTGGGCGGCCCTCTCCTCTGAATTGCCTACTGCTCGCAGGGGCTCCCAAAGTCCAGGTCAGTCTGCCAAATGCTCCCCCTCAGAGCTTTACTTGCTCCAGGCCTGAGGTTGAGGGAGGATCGCCTACCTGGACCTGTGCCTTGGAGGAGGCAGAGGGTAGGGAGAAAGGGGAGGCCCCAGGTGCAGCCTGCCCCGTTTTCAGAATCACAGAGAGGAAGGAAAAGATCTTCTCTGGAGCATTTGCTATGCCCCAGGCACCATGCTAGGCACGAGGAAACCAAAGGGGAAACAAGAGAAAAAAGTAAGTCTCTTAGGTATCTTAAGAGTTGCCTACCTGCATCATCATTCCTATTTTACAGCTGAGAATTAGAAGCTGAAGTGGTTAAGCAATTTGCTCAAGGTTAAACAATGAAAACATCCAGAGCCAAGTTTAGAATCCAGATAAGAAGCATCTGTCCCTAGTCCTGCCTCCCCTGGCCCTGCCCTCTCCAGCAGGGCCCTGGAAATCCTCCAGACAGTTTGTTGGTGGGCGAGCTGGGAGAGCTGAAGGACCGGGAAGCCTCGCTTAGCTCTGCAGGTCACATTCTGCCTCCCCGACCAACACTATCCCCATCCTATCCTCTAAAATTAAAGAGGCGAGATGTTGGGCTCCCTTTTGGCTGGAGCTCAGGTAACTGATATGCTAACCTCTCTGCATCTCGATTTTCTCTTCTGTAAAATGGGTGTAATAATAGAATTAGTTTCATTGGGCTGTTGGGAGTCTTGCTTGAGAAAACAAAGCCTTTTAAAGCTTGCTGTGGCAAGTAGTTAGCGATCAGTAAATGATAACTATTGTAATTATCCCTGTGTGTGGGCGCAGGAAAAAAAAACGCGATGGGCAGGAGATTTGGCTTGGACACTCTCAGTCTGTTCCCAATCTGAGTCTCGGTTGCCTCTTTTGAAATTTATGGGCAGGACCGGGGCTGTGCTTGGTGACCACAGGGCAGGTCTCATGTACAGGAACCCAGCAGGCTACAGCGGGTTCTGGCTGTCGCCAACTGTCCATCAAGCTGTCATTAGGTGGAGTGACGACGTCCTTAAAGCACAGTCAGAGGTGTGAGTGTGTGTGTTGGGTGTGGGGGGGGGGGGGGGGGGGGGGGGGGGGATCCCTACACGGAGCGATCAATGGGGACCAGTGGGACTTGGGGAGGGTTCCAGGGGAGGCAGAACGGCTGACCCACGGGAACTGGGCCACCGGCTGTGCCAGGAAAGGGCAGGTTAAGCTTTTGCAAACTTCTGTTGAAACGTGGGTTTCCGGGTGTGGAGGAGGGACCTCTACACCTGCCCTCCTTAGGAGACTCCTGCGGGTGTCTTCTTAGGTCGTGGGCGCTGATCAGAGGAACTGTGCGCGTTGGAAACTCTCACACTTTGAGACCTTAAGGGTGCAGGACCTCACTCGGCTCAGGCGTCCCAGCGGCGCCTTTGGTGGGCGACCAGCCCGGTTCCGACCTCTGCCCTCCTCTTGCTGCGCAAACCCGTGCTGGTCCCAGCCCGCAGCGGCCGCGCGGTTTCTGGGGCCAGAGGGGAAGGACGGCTGGCGGGTAGGGAAGGGACAGCGGCCCGAGCCGCGGGGATTTTGCCCTAAAAGTGGCGAGGTGCCTGCTGAGAGTCTTCCATTCCCGAACTGGTGCGCGCGGGTCGGATGCGGGAGAGGATCCCGCCTCGAGGCTCCCCTGATCGCGGGGCCAGTGGCCTGATGGGGTCCTGGACCGCCGAGCTCCGCTCAGGTGCCTGCATTCGCTGGGGCCGAGTGGGCCGATGGGGCTCTGGACCTGGAGAAGGACCCCTGCTGGCTTCCAGCGGCTTCCAGACCCGTGATCCGGGCGAAAATCGCCCAGGCCTTCCAGTCCCTGGTACGACTCTGTCCGTGGGCGTCCGTAACCTTCTAGGGCAGCGGTTCTCAATCTGTGGGTCGCGACCCCTTTGGCGGTCGAACGACCCTTTCACAGGGGTCGCCTAAGACCATCCTGCATATCAGATATTTACATTACGATTCATAACAGTAGCAACATGACAGTTATGAAGTAGCAACGAAAATAATTTTATGGTTGGGGGTCACAACATGAGGAACTGTATTTAAAGGGCCAGAAGGTTGAGAATCACTGCTCTAGGGCCAGAGGATTTCTTTGGAAGGAAAGGGAAAGGAAAATAAGCGTTAGTTTTGGACCCGCGGGTCATACCTAGTCCCTTCGCTTCTGTGTCCCCTCTTCTCCAACGCGACAGAGAAGGTCACAGGCCCTCCTGCCCCGTAACCCAGGGCGCGTCTCGGTGCGTCCTCCAGGGCTCGCCCGGAGCGGCCCTGGGACCGCAGACTTCAGGCCTTTGCAGCTGCTTCACCGAGCCGGGTGCGCAGCGAGGGTGGGGACGCTGGGGGCCGCCCACCCAGGCCTGGCGCGAGAGGAGCCCGAGAGGAGCGCGGGCAGGGCGGCCGGTGGCGAGCTGGGCCGGCAGTGCCCGCACCGTTTTCCCAGCCCTGGACCAGCCGACCTTGGACCTCTCAGGACTGGAATCCCGGAACAGGGACCTGCGCTAGAAGCGCGTCCCCTGGGATGTCCCGAAGCGCGTCCCCTGGGATGTCCCGAAGCACAGGGGATTTCCTGAAAAGTGTCGGCTCACCTTTTCAAAGGGCCGGGACCCTGGAGGGTCGGGGGTGGCGTGTGCCACCGTGTTTCTGGTATGGGGGACCCCCCCCACCCCCCGCCTGAGGGCATGGACTTCACACAGCCCCCTGGTCCCCTGTGGTTTCAGGCAGGCAGAGGCACTCACACAAGCCCCCAGCCCATGCAAAGCATCAGCAGAAGTTGGGAGTGTGGCGATGCCCAGGCTTCCCCTGTGGCTGTTTTTCTAAAGCCTATCCCTAATAGGGACTGGGACTACCGATGCTGAGGTCCCTGTGCACCCCCTCATCCCCATCTTCCTCTCACAGCCGAGTACCCCACCATTAGTGGTTACATCGAGATCCTGGTAGGAAGTCCAGGCCAACACTAAGGAGAGCTGTAGTGAGACAACATGGGCCTGAGAGTGGCCTTGGGGTATCCCTTGGTCTATCTGCAACCCCCAACTCCACTCGAGTCATTTATTTGCTGTAAAACTGTGGGCAAGGTCCTTAATCTTCCTCAGTATCCTTCTGTGGATATGAGAAGGGGGATAAACCATAGTTACCTCAATGAAGGGTCGTAAGGATTTCACTCAACATTTCATGTCACACAGAAAGCAATGCCTTGATTATAGAAGACACTCCATAAATGTTATTTCTCTTTATGCACACATTCGGGCAAACTCAAGATCCACTCTCTCTTACCTAACAGGCAGGCAAGATAAGATGCAGTGGGCTCAGGACTGGCAAATATGAGGCCCTGGAGAGAAGGGGTGGTCAAAGATAGGCCAAGGGGCTTAAAAAGGCCAGACAAGCTTTGGCTGAAATGATTTGAGAATAATTCTTTTCCACTCCCGTAACCCCAGGTCCCAGATCCATATGTTTCTGCTCCGTTTGGTATGAAATATTATTTTTAAATATATTAACCACACAGGTGCCAATATTAACCACCTGGAAGGTGGCAACCCCCGCCTTCCAGAAACTCATTTCAAAGGGCGAAGAAAAACAATGAACACATTTCTCTTTGCCTATGTTATGGCCCAGTGAAAATAATGTGTGGGCTCAGAAGCAATCTGTCTCCTGGTCCCCACCACACTATAAAGTCAAATCCATTAAACCCTCTGATATTTAATGTCTTCATTTGTAAAATGGGGATGATGATGATAATAATGCCTTCTTTAAAGGATCGTTGTGAAAGTTAAAGGAAGTAATATATATTGAAGCACTTTGAACTAGCAATCCAGGAGGACAGAGTCAACAATTCACTAAAAACAATAACCAGAAAACAAAACCTAAGCAAAGAGGAGAAACCCAAAAGGACAGACATTGCCAGTGCAGAATGACTAGGGCTTATTTTCATTCAGAGTGAGAAGTCTAGAAGGAAAGTTTCAATTCAGACATGCAGTCTAGTATAAATTTCAGGGAGGGGTTTCAAGACACTCAATTACGAAAAAGGAAAACCCTGTCCAGTTTGCCATGTTAAAACTTAAAGCATGACTCCATCAGCCGTGGCCGGTATGTTTCAGTGATTAGAGTGCCCCAAAGGGCTCCATTCCCCTGCCTTGGTTGGGGTGTGTGCAGGAGGCAGCCAATTGATGTGTCTCTCTCATCTCTCTCTCTCTCTCAAAATCAATGGAAAAAATATCCCTGGGTGAGCATAAACAAAATAAAACAAACAAACAAACAAACAAACAAACAGAAGACACATCTTTTGAGCATAAACAAAATAAAACAAACAAACAAACAAACAGAAGACACATCTTCGTCAAGTCTTGAGATGTTTTCTTATAAGCACATCTCAGTTTGTCAAGTGTCGCTGCAGGAAATTGTCACCTATTAGAGGAGGGCTACAGAGTAAACATGGTCAAAGCATGATGTAACTGCAGAGTTACTGAAGTGTACTTTTAAAATAGGGAGAAAACACAGAACCACATTTTCTTATGCTATAAACTATAGAAGTGAATATTTATATAGCTTCTCATCTTAATGTCTCTTTACATATATGTACACTTATTTTGCATCTATATGTGCAAATTTCCATTTTGTGTGAGATCAAATCATTGAACTTTTTTATTCATAATTTTCATTTACAATCAGAGATAACAAAGGTTTCCCCCCTCTCTGTTCTTCACAAAATCCCAGCCTGCCTAACAAAATAGAATGTTTCATCTCTATTTAATTTTGTAATGATTTAGTTTTTCTTTGTGTTGTGCTTTCCCCTCTTCTCAAAAATATGAACCAATTAATTATATTAGCCATATGGCTTGATCATAGCAGCTAATTTCCATTTCATAATGTAATTATTCTTTAAACACTGACAATTTATTAGTCAAGGTGTTTAGGAAGTTTCTCTCTAGCTCTATCTCCTTTAAATGATTGAAATAACCATATAAACTCAAAGCCATTAGACTGTTACTTTTCATGGTTTTAGATCCTATGACTCCTCAGCTTTAAATACTGTATTTCCAAGAAGAAGCTTCGACTTGCTCTGTGGTGCTGGGACTTACAATATGGACGATCCAGAGCAGCTTTGTTTTCCTGCCCAACGAAGGCTTTCAACAATGAGAATCTGTTGTAATGGCTCATAGGGCTACTCAGTTATGTTGGACATGCGTGCTGGCTGGAAAGCTGTGCAGTCACACAGTACTGCAAACAAAGCATGTCATCCTTCAGTGCTCTTAATGCTTTGTCCATTAAATGTACTCCCTCATGTAAATGGCAGCGTATTTAACTGGTAAACAGATGTTCCCCACTATCATCTCAGAATTAGAAAGCTGAGGTTATGGTTTACTGTAAGCTCTGGGTTTCTTCCTCCCCACCCCCCCCAGCACCCTGAGTATTTTCCAGAGTCATTTCTGTTTTTCCCCCCACTCATCTGAATTTAGCTTCTATTGTGGCCTTACTCTCTTGGTTTAGGGAGTGAATGCTCCTGACACTATAATACACATCTTATGGGTCTCTACAAATATTCACATATAATACATAAAAAAGATGTAGAACATAACACTAAAGCATGCCATATTTAAGGTAATTTGCCCTTAATACAGTCTGACTTTAACTGAGGGTGTGGTTTCAATGAACTACTTTGTATATATCCCTTAGTTTAAAATACAAGAAACTCATATGTCAGCTTGTCTCCTAGAAGATGGGATTTAAATGCCAGATGGATAGCTGACCCTTTAATAGGCAAAAACATTGGACTTTAAGCCAGTCGAGAAAATGAAATCTAGCCAGCCTACTCTCACTTAACTAGAATTTTAAAAAATTTACATTAAGGTCATACATTTCCCTATATTCATCACCATTTATTATTGATTATATTTCCTGATAAAGATTCCCATTCAGGGGTGCTATATTGAAAATATTTGTTAAGAGCTTGACTATGGATCCTAGCATTTAAAGAGAGGTGTTTATCTTGAGATCCTTTTATCATCATTGCCTGGTTATTGAACCACAGATGGGTGCCTGGGCTGAGCATTAGGCCTCTGATCTCAGAATGATGAAATTATTGCCCCTTTATCAGAACTAAGACTCCCTTACCTAAATGTCTGCCAAATGTGATACATTTATAGTAAGTAATTCAATCATTAATTTGAGAGTGGCTAATAGTGCCTTGCAATAGTTGCTTAACAATAATTTGTGCATGGGTAGATATCACAGATCTTTTATTTTTCCATATTATAATAATCATCATTTTTTAAATAAACATCATTTAAATATGACATCCATAAAGAAAATTTATTTATCTGTTCTTCTCTTGTTTGACATTTAGGTTGCATCCAGTTTTGGGCTATTTTGAATAATGCTGCTATGAACATTTTGTATATGTGTTTTGGTACATATATGTGCATTTCTGGTAGGTATAATGCCTAGGATAGAATTGCTGGGTTATCATGTATTATTATTGATTTTACTGCCTGATAAGGAATATATAATAATCTTCCAATGGCATCCCATCTAACTCAGAATAAACATTAATGGCCTTACAATTATTCACAAAGCCCTAAGCAGTTGGTTCTGACACTACTTTCTTTCTTGCTGCTTCTACTGTAGGTGTTGTAACCTCCATGCTATTCTTAGAACTTATTAGGCCTGCTTCCCCTTTAGGGCTTTTTTCCTTGCCACTTCTCTCTGCCTGGAAGCTCCTTCACCAAATATTTGCAGGATCCCTCCCTCATCTCTTTCTCTTGATTCAAATATTACCTTCTCAGTAAGTCCTTCCCTGACCAGTCAATTAGAGCTGCAATCCGCCCTAGCCGGTTTTGCTCAGTGGATAGAGCATGGGCCTGTGGACTGAAGGGTCCCAGGTTTGATTCTGGTCAAGAGCACATACCTCACCTCAATTGCAGGTTCCTCTTCAGCCTGGGCCCTGGTCGGGGCTCGTGTAGGAGGCAACCAACTGATGTGTCTCTCTCACATCAATGTTTCTCTCTGTCTTTCCCTCTCTCTTCCACTGATTTTCCACTAAAAATCAATGGAAAAATATTCTTGGGTGAGGATTAAACAAACAAACAAACAAACAAACAAAAAGCTGTAATTCCTTCCTATTACCTCATTACACTCCCTGTCACCCTTCTTTGCTTTGTGTTTTTCCATATCACAGATTGGTATCTGACATTCTATGTTTTTATTTGTTTGTTTTTGGTCTCTTCTCACTAGAATGTAAACTCCATGAAGGCAGAGATTTTTGTCTGTGTGATTTCTTACCACACCTGCTATATCTACTGCTATATCAACAACTTGCTAGTCCTAGAACAGTGCCTGACAAATAAATAGATGCTCAATAAATAGTTATTGAATGAATAAATCAATGGATGAGAAGATAAGGTCATGGTGGTGAAAGCAGAAAACTGCGGTAAAAGAGTCAGAAGACCTGGATGTTGGTTTCTGCGGAGTCTCTAATGGACTGTGACCTTGGGCAAGTCACTGTCAGCTCCCTTGCTTGTAAAAGGGGTATACCTGCCTCCATCCAGGACTGTGAAGTGGATCAAGTGAGAAAATGTGCTTGAAAATGCTTTCCAAAGTTTGAAGTCTTTATCCAAGAAGGTGTTCTCAGCTGGCACATAAGATCTCCCAGGAAAAATGACTTAAAAATGATAAAACAAATAAGGAATGTCCAGTGAGAACCACAGCTTTCTTTTCCCTCTTATGTCTTATAAAGGTTAATGCATGTTATGGTTCAACTGTCTCTTACTCATGTATCTAATTGATGTGTTTTTCTTCTTAGTAGAGACCAAAGATTGAGAGCTCCATCAGACATCTGAGCTCTGAAACCTCCATTCATGGGTAGGGCTGGGAATCCTAAAGGAAATCCAGGTTTAGCTGGAATGAGGAGAGCAGTAACAAGTATGCACATTTACTGAGTGCCAGGCAAATGGTGCTTTGCATCTATTAGCTCATTTATCATCATAACATCCCTTTGAGGTACTGTTACTACTCTTTGTGTCACAGGTGGGGAAAACAAGGCAGAAAGAGGTAAAAATAACTTCACTAAGCTAGATAGGTAGGAGCAGGATTTGAACTCAAGTAGCTGGGTAGAGAGCTCTGGTAAATAACTACTCTGCTATGCAGCCCAAGTTCAGTAACCTTCTGGGTGGCCCTGCTCTATTATAGAACAGCATAAGCTAAGTCCATGGAAGGGGAACTTGCCTTCTTGACAAGCTTACCCAAGAGGCCAGGACAGAGTGTGTGCTCTCTGATGTTGTCGGGAATAGTGATACTATTGTAAAGATCTTGCTTCTTTTTTTTTTTTTTAAACATTCTCATGAATATTGTTTATTTTATTTTATTTTTAATCTTTATTTTCTTTATTGGTTAAGGTATTACAAATGTGTCCTCATCCCCTCAATAACTCCCAACCTCCCCCCCCCCCACTCATGTTCTCATCCCCCTGTTGTCCATGTCCATTGGTTTGGCTTATATGCACGCATACAAGTCCTTTGATTGATCTCTTCCCCTTACCCCCACCCTCCCCTACTTTCCCTCTGGGGAT
>NW_005353838.1:8357865-8393449 GCF_000412655.1 Myotis brandtii | reverse complement strand
TAGCCTCTGCCTGAGGCTATCCAGCAGGAGCCAGCTGTGACACAATGCAAGTTGCCCTGGGGCCTTGTGCCAGCTGCAGTTTGTTAGGTAATTATCAGATTGCAAAGGGCCAGGCCTTTCATATGCAAAAGCCTCTGTGGCTTGGGCAGGGTGGGGTTTCAGGGGATCAACAGGGCGGAGCGAGCAGTTATGGCTGCTTTCAGTCCTGCCCTCAGAGGCCATGCTTCTCAGTGTCCAGCAATCACTGCAAGCACCCCCGAGAGAAAGCTGCCCTGGAGTTCCGACCGATGCCAGACAGTCTAGTTTCTCCTGTATGAGTCTGGGTCCCCAGAGACTCGCCCGGAACTGGAGCTCAGAGCTTGAGACTCCCTCCCGATTGAAAAAGACAACCGTGTCCTCAGCCGCCAACCCTCTCCGCATGCGCCTCTGTACCTCTGTATTTTACTTCTGCACCATACCTCCTCTGAGTCTCAGTATGCTTTTCTCTTTCCTTCTAGTTTTAGAATTTCCACTCAGCCAGCCTTCCTGTGGTTCTGGATGATGTCCGTTCTGTCTTTTAGTTGTATTTTTGAAGTGGCTGTGCGAGGCAGCAATCTCCGGTGTTTACGTATGCTGCCATCTTGGTTTCTCATAAAGACATCTTAGTTAATAATAATAATAAAAAAAAGCAAGTTGCAGCCTTAGCTGATTTTGCTCAGTGGATAGAGCATTGGCCTGCGGACTGAAGGGTTCTGGGTTCGATTCTGGTCAAGGGCACATGCTTGCGTTGCAGGCGTGGTCCCCAGTGTGAGGCATGCAGGAGACAGCCGATCAATGATTCTCTCTCATCGTTGATGTTTCTGTCTCTCGCTCCCTCGCCCTTCCCCTCTGGAGGCACTAGCTGTATTAATTCAAACCTGGTTAAAATGCTTTCTAAAATGTCTGCTCCAGCTCCAGGATCTATTACATTTTCAAATAACTTTTGAAATCTCATCCTCTGCTGAATCATAATAGGGAACACAGAGGGAAAGCAGTTTGTCTCCAGGTACTGATTCAGGAGATAAACCCCAAGGTACACATCTTGCTTGTCAGGAAGGAACACCCCTGGGCAGGAAATCGCCCAGATCTGCAACTCCACCACCACTTCCAGAGGCATCGTTCCCTGCGTGGGCGAAAGGACCGGAATGAAAAGATCCTTTCGCGTTGAGCCTAGGACCGATCTTTCTTAGTTTAGTTCAATCCCTAGAGCAAATGTCCCCAGCAGCTTCCCCAGCCCCCACCCCCTCGTACCCCCATCTGTTCCCAAGATCTTGCTTCTTCTCAGCAGTTACCAAAATGGTATTGTGGCTAAATGAAAAGGCTTGATAACACCTTTATTGGTGAGGATCTGAAGGAATTGGAAATTAAATCTTATACATTGCTGGTGGGAGTGTAATATCATAAAACCACTTTGGAAAATTCTTTGGCAGTTCTTTATAAAGTGAAACGTGTAACTATCCTATGACCCAGACATTTCACTTCTAGGTATTTACCCTATAGATATGAAAACATATGTCTATAAGTAGGCTTAATAAGAATGTCTATAGCAGCTTTATTCACAGTAGCCAGAAATTAGAAACAACCCAAATATCCATCGTAAAAGAATGGATAAACAAGTTGTGGTATATTCATACAATGGAATACTACTCAGCAATATGAAGGGAAAAAAAACTACTAATAACAACAACAACATGGCTGAATCTCACAGACATGATGCTAAAAGTCATTAGCAAAAGGAGCCAGACACAGACAAATCTATGCTACAGGTTTTCTTTTTTAATAAGTTCTTTAACTGGTAAAACTGATCAATGGTGATAGAAATCAGAATTGTGGCGCCTGTGGGAGGGGACTTTGACTGAGAAGGGCAACTTCATTGACCTGCGCACTTAACATCTGTAGATTTTACTGTGTGTAAATTATATTTCTATTAAAAATATCAAATAAAAATGAAATCATGAGTGTTTCAGCCAACCTCTTGCTTGGCGTGAGGCACACAATCAAAGACGTCTATTGTTCTAGCACAGCTGCTAAGGCAGCCTCAGCCATGAAGAGTTCTCCATGATTAGATTTTTCTATATTTCGTTCATGCTCATAAGTTTTCTTTCCTGAACTAATTGGCCAACTAGGCCCCATAAAAATAGTCATTTAACAATTTAGTTAAGTTTTCGCTGAAGGTCAAAGGCAAGTGATTTTTAGCCTTCTCTTAGATCAGCAGAAACCAAACAATATGAGGCATAAACACCAAAGGCATGGAGCTGGGAACAGGAAGCCTGGAAGTTCAGCTCAGTTGTGTTAGTATCTAGCTAGTGTTTGTCTTGCCATGCTCAAGGTACTTCACTTTTCTGGACCTGTTGTTGTTGTTGTTTTTCTTTTCTAAATGAAGGAACTGAATAGAGCATAATCTCTGGGGTGTCTGTCAGATCTAACATTCTGAGACTCTGCATAGCTTCATCTTTCCTACAGAGTGGTCCAGAAAGTCCTAAACTGAATTTGACATCTTTTTCTCTAGACCACTTCCCCTTCCGGTATTCTTGTTCTCAGTTTCTCAGAACCAATTTAATTCATTCATTCATTCATTCATTCATTCATTCGATACTTATTGAGCACATAGGAGGTTCCAGGCACTGCTCCTGATATTGGTGATACTGCAGTGAATAAAAGAGACAAAAATCCCTGCCCTGAAAAACCTCATATATTCTAGTGGCAGTAATGGAATAATATAAAACATTCTAGGAGTTATAGAAAAAGATGTAGGGGGAAAAGAGATAGAAGATACTGGTAAGGATGATGTGCAAGTTTTAAAAGGGTGGCCAGGAAGGCCTCATGGGGAAGCGATACTGTAGATACCTGGATGCTATCCCCGATCCCCCTCTTTAATATCCACCACATGACACTTTGTACACATTTTAAAAAGTCACTTTACTTGTCATGTTCCCAAATGGTCTAGAATGGCTGTTTTCTTCAATGGACAATGAACTTTCTGAGCATAGGACCATGTCTTATTAACACATTGTATGCGGGAAACGTATTTACGTTTTACGTGTTGACTGTAAGTAGTAGAGAGCGGGACACGTATTAATACGTTTTTTATAGACTAGCAGTAGAATGCGGGTAACGTATAAATACGTAAACTAAAGTTATCGTAATTTTACTGAACGTTGCCATTTGTGCAAAAAATTAGCAAAAATGGCCCGCGCCACCTGTTAGCGCACGATAAAAACTACCCACAAACAATTAATTTTTGTAATCTTGGCTGTAACCAATCAATGACTTCATTTGTGTTCTGATACTCCCATTCCCATCATCTCACTGTTCTCAGTAATCCAACAATGATGATTTATAACCTGTGACTAAAAGACATATATGGGAATAGTCCCATTTCAAGGCTGATTCTCTCTCTTTTTAAAAAATATATTTTTATTGATTTCAGAGAGGAAAGGAGAGGGAGAGAGAGATAGAAACATCAATGATGAGAGAGAATCATTGATTGGCTGCCTTCTGCATGCCCCCTGACTGGGGAATTGAGCCTGCAACCCGGGCATGTGCCTTTGACTGGAATCGAACCCGGGACCCTTCAGTCCAGGAGCCGATGCTCTATCCATTGAGCCAAACCAGCTAGGACAAGGCTTATTCTCAACTAAAGTTAATTATCAGAGAGTCACAGATTCTCAGACTTGGGAGAACAACTCTAGGTAGTCTAATTCAACTACCCGCCTGACACTTGGAGGCCCTTCTTCAACATTTCCTGTAAGTTGTAGAGTTATGGAGCTCTTCACATATGGTGTAATGGTGATAGGGGTGTGGGGAATCCTCAGCTCACTGGAGGCTTTGTTTTTTCTACCCTTCTCTGTTTGAGGATGTTATGTGTGAAAGGAATGAAGCAGGAAGTTATTTGTATTAGAATGCATATGTATTTACATACACAGTGTAGGTTTAAATCCGCAAATTGCTTAAGATGATGAACAGCAGGCTGTTACTTAAAATGTTAAACATGAGTGAGGGACTGAGATTGTACCCAGAGAGAAAATTATTTGTAATTTGAAGTTAAAACCACCTGTCAAAGCAAGGACTCAGTGTAAAAAGCAAATGGGTAGGTAGATCCATAGATGAGTGGCAGGGGACAAGAACCACCAAGGCAACTGACAATCTGGGCACCAGTCTAACTGTACAATCAGAAGAGGAGGCTATAAACCTTCAGTAAGCCATACCTGACCACAGAAGCTTCAAGTATCACTTTTGCCCCAGAGTTTTGTGAGGAACCCCTTACGTATTGTGCATGTCCCAATAAAACTCAATATGCTTGAGCTGCTTAAGGTTGTATTTCACCTATGAGTCAAGAGCTTCTAATTCCCTATGTTCTTTTTTATTTGCTGGTCTTGTAGGACATAGAAGTGTATCTGTGGGTGAGAGGAATAACAAACTCTTCAAGAATCAGAATTCTTTAAATTCTGCCTTTGCTTCTTGTTCTTAGTCTTTAAGTAGTTTGGGAGTAAAAACTATCTATTACAAAGGAAAGTATTAAGAGGTAAAAAGTGAAAAGCGTATTATATCCAGCAGTTAGTTATTCGGTCCATCTTTGGTAACTATTCCCCTGGTTGATTGAAATCTGTCTTTTCTACGGCTTCCACCCATTGATTTTAGTTCTAACCCAAGACCACATAGAACAAATCCAAATGATCTCTGCCACACTATATAGTCCTTGAATATCCTGAGGCAGCTTGCATATGTGATCAGAAATCACTGAACTCATGAATATCATGTGCCTAGCACAGTGCTGGCTTGTGGTAGCACCTCATAAATGGTAGCTGTTGTTTTTAGCTGTATTATCACTGTTTTGTTTTGTTATTTTTTAGCCATTTTTTTTCTTAAGCCAAATCCTTTTAGGAAAGTGGTTCACACTGCTGTCACAGAATTAACTAAGCAGAGGTTCCAACTTAATTACATCAATAACTTTATGTGTAAATGTTAGACACCAGGGTGATGGACAACTGGAGATATCTTTTTTACTCTTCACTACCTGTACTTTACCTTTGCTATGTGCCAAATTACCTCTGAAGGCTTGGCTCAAGTTATTTCCTCTTTGAATCCCCTTCCCCTCTTCCAAGGAGAACTGACCATCCCATTTCTTCCCTTGAGTTGAGATTGAATAATAATATTACATCCAACTTTTTTTTGTATATATTTTTGTGTGCTCTAGTGTGAGTTTTTATTTGAGATGGGTTCCTAAATGTGGATTCAATAGGTCAAAGGTTATACATATTTTACATTTTGATAGATAATGTCAAATTGTCATGCAAAAAATCTGTACCAATTATATTTCTTCCAAAAAATCTTAACCTATCAAAAATGAGGCTCTTCACTCTAAAAAAAAAAATGATAAAACAGTTAAGTTTCCACTTTGACCCATTGAAAGACATTCTCAGTAAAAGTATATTTGCCATTTCAAAAGAGTATTTTATAGAGGGCCCTAAACATTGGTCTTTAGTTCTTTTAGACAAGTATTTATAGTTGAAACTATTTGCCATTTAAATTCAATTCACCAAAATTCAGTACTTAAACAACTGAACAACACTTCTGGTTTCTATTAGTTTTCTATCTTTGTATATCAGAGACTTTAGTAATAGCTCTGATGACTTATATCATAAACAAAGAATGTGGTTAACTCTTGATATTAAAGGAATGTAGCTAAATGACCTCCTATAGCTTCCAGTTTAAAAAGAAAAACATCAACCACAAATTTACTTAAATTCTTATACTTCTGATTTGAAATTCTAGCATCTCATATGTAAGCTTTTTCATTTATTAAATATTTTTATTAGTTACTACAATATGCATGTGTATTCTGCTATGTACTAAGAAGATTAAAAAATAGATATGGTTCTTCTAAGAACTTCCACACATATAAAAATATATTTAGAGGAATCTGTCCATCTATCTATTCATCCATCCATTCAATTATTCATTCAATAAACAGTGTCTCTGTTGTAATAATACAGTGGGAACTCAAAGTTGAATAAAAGGTGATCCCTGTCCTCAACAAAGGACAATCTAGTGGAAGAAACAGACATGCTTATGTCCTCCTGGGGGATTAGAGAAGGTTTTCCAGGAGAGGTTGGCTTCCTTTCCCTTCCACCAGCAAAGGGAAACCCTAATTATCTACAGGGAGATGTTTGAAGGGTGTGTAGAATTTCAATAGATGGTGTAAGAAGTTCATTCATGGTTGAAGAAATGAAATATGCTGGGCAAAGGCGTGCAGATGCAAAAGTACATTGGAGAACAGGTTAGAGGGGGAAGGCAAGTAATATAGCAGATATTGAAATTGTAATTGGAAAAAGTTGGCTAGAGTCAGTAAGAAGGAAGGGTATCACTCTTATGGGTAAGAATGATTAGAGAAGACTTTATGGAGAAAGAGGAAATACTTAAACAGGAGTTGACTAGGGGTCTAACGTTCTTAGGGGACAAAGGAATGGATCTATTTCGGAAACAAGAAGTATCCAACATTGTATCACACTCTTTCCTGCTTTAGGGTTTTCACATGGACTATTTTCTCTGTCAAGAATCCTCTTTGCCTGTAACAGAATGCTTTTGGTAGCCATTAACAAAAAACTTAAGTTGGATGGACCAGTGGTTGGTTTAGCCTTCAGTTCATAATACCATCAGGGCTCCATCTCACTGTGTTTATGCTAGTTCTCTCCTGTATGTTGGCTTTATTTTTCAAGGCTGGGTTTTCTTCTGGTAGAGAGATGGCTGCCACTAGCTCCCAAGCTGCATGTCCTTGTTCACATCCAGGAAGACAAAACAGCTCTTTCCCTTCCACCTTCAAAAGGAAGCCCTGACCATCATGCTGATTAATTCAACTTAAGTCACATACCCACTAAGAATCAATTGCTTTGACCTGAAGTCTGTCATATACTAATTGGCTTAGGCCAGTCCATCTCTGAACCAATCACTCTGACAAGGAGATCTGACTGCAGCAATCAGGGGCCCAGTCCTTGAGATGAGGGCAGGCTCTCTATACCAGTTCAAACTGGTGGTTAATATACTATGTGTGCAAGGGGTATGTGGGATGAAGGAGGAAGGAGGAAGGTAATCACAAAGTCTACTCTATTTCTCCACTAGGTTGCCCAGCCAACTCACTGCTTCTGTAGTTCTCATCTTAAATGTGAAGGTTGCAGAAAGGCTTTCCCTGATCTACCAAACTAAATTAGTCTTCCTGTTCTAGCTCATCATGGTGCCCTATAATTTTTCTTCATAACACTTAATCACCTTTAAGTTATATACTTCTTTGTGTGGTTATTTGTTAGAAGTTTGGTTCTTTCACTAGACTCTAAGCTATATGACAGCAGGGACTATGGATTTTCCTTCACACAGGTCGCTAGCTGGCACATAAGAGGCATTCCATAGGAGTACGTGAAATGAATCAATGGATTCATCTCATCTCCTATTCAATAAGGAGAAATATTTTGAACAGCTTCAAAATTGTTATAGCAGGGGAGGGAACATAAAAGTGAATATTAAGCTCAGAGCTGTTATAATGTGAGCTGATAAGTATCATGTACAACAGATAAGGTACATGGATTAAAAGACTCACTGTTATTGTAAATGACACTGTCAAATTCCAGTTTTGCATAAAAAGTCTTGTCATTTGTAATAATATTTTCTTATCAAGGTTACATCTCACAGCAGAGTAAATTTTAAATGCACTTGCACAAACCAGACTGTCTTGCTTTTCTTATAATAAATTATCTGCATCGGAAATGCATAATCATGGAATGATAAGGAGGTTTTTATATGGGCTAAAGAAATGATTATTATCCAGTAGAACTGCTGTCATTCAAAATATACATTTTGACTCCCGGCTGTTTCAAACTTTATTTTCATATTAAGTTTAGTACAGTTTTCAATTTGAGGAATTTAGAAAAAAATCAAGTTTTAACACTTTGACATATTTATGTCAGGAAAGATGGGTCTAATCAGCATTTGGTAGGGTGACTGTGGGTTAATCTATCTAGTACAATAATTTCACTTTGTTAGGCAATCTCTGGGAATAAGCATTCATTTGAAAAAATAAATCATCAATGGAAAGAGATCCTTTCTCCTCCTGCTCCTCACCCATTGTTTGTCTTTATTATTTGCTATATTATATAGTATTGATTAAAATGTATAAGAATATCATTATATGAAGAAATGAAGACAATATGCACAATAAAAAAATAGAAATCCCAGGCTTTTAGTTGACAATAATATGTATTTTTTAGCTTGTGCAAGATACAGGTAAAGCAATGAGAGAGATTTTTGTGTGGTTAAAATATTTGTTGGGCTCTGGCTGGTTTGGCTCAGCATATAGAGCATCAGCCTGCGGACTGAAGGGTCCTGGGTTCAATTGTGGTCAAGGACACTTACCTCACTTTTAGGCCCTATCCCACATACGGTGGGGAGGCAACCAATTGATGTGTCTCTCTCACATTGATGTTTCTGTCTCTCTCTCTCTCCTTTCCAATTTCTCTCTCTCAAAAAAATATAATTTAGCTGAATAACATGTGTGTGTGTGTGTGTGTGTGTGTGTATCACATATACATCTTAGTCTTCTTTTGTTCTGTTCAAGAACACACTTTAGGCATATTTGAAATCATTATACCTTACACAAAACCAAAACAAGAAATGGGCTTGTCTTTAAAATGTTTTACTTTTTGAGAAGCTCCTGGATGTTTCCTAAATCTAAGTTGGGTTTTTAACATCGCATTAAGAAAACTAGCTTAGTCTGGAGGCAAAAAAAAATCGACATTAGGACATTTGTTTTATCTCAACAGTGACTTTGGATAATTGCACCAGATTCCTTTGCCTCAGTTTCTCCATCCATAAAATGCTTTTCAGTTAGGTGTTCAGTGTTTGTTGAATAAATGAATGAAATAATAATAATCAACACTTACTGAGTTTTCACCATGTGCTAGACACGTTTTATACATTATCACATTGAAGCCCTATGAAGTACATGTGGTTATTAGCTATTTTATAGAGGAGAAAGTTAAGCTTAATTAACTTGCCCAAAGTCACACGGTTAGCAATGTGTGAAATTTGAACCAGGACCGGCTAACCCCAGTGCCTGTGATCTTAAACATGCTATGTCTGAGTTGTCCCTCTGCTCCAGGAGGAGAAAGTCAGCTAAAGGCAACTAACAACACTCCAGCTATCCCTTGCCTGGTGAACTTGTGCCTGTGCTTTGTCGTGTGACACTGTGTGAAGAAGGAGCTTGGCATGGCTGGAATCTCTCACCAAAATGACTGGTCTTGAAGATTGAGTCACTAAGGTCCTTCTAAACCAAAGAGAGAGTCATTGATCTCAAAATGTGTATTGCTCTTTGGCTCCTTTATGGTTAAGTGAGGGGCATAGAGCTAAGTATCACTGCCAGCTCTTTCAGAAATCTAAATATAACGCCCTCAACAAAAATTTGACACCTAGCAGAATAAATGACCCAGGGATGCCTCAGACCCAGATGGCAGTGGTTGGAGGTTTGGAGAAGGAGGCCCCACTACGGTTTATGGGAGACACAGAGTATCCTAATTAATATTTACAAAGTGTATACGTGAACATTGAAGTTGAGTTTATGAGACTCTGAAAACCTTCATTTCATTTTATAACAGTGCCACATACTGACCTGGCTTTGTGGAATTTGAGATGAGACTCTATGTTCTTCCTTAGAATTTAGAAATACATTCCATGTTTTGAAATCAGATTGAAATTTGATTGATATAGTGAACACATTCTGGGCATAAACTGAATATTTTATAAAGCTGAAGTGAAGTGACAGTGACTCCATACCTCCGTGGGTGTCAAGGGTGTGCTCAGCAATGTTAACCCTGTGAGTCTTGAACAAAATTGGAGAAGCCACAGCACATGTGAAAGGTCAAGGGGAACAAACGCACAACCTATTAGGTCAGGCATGAAAAACAGGTATCACAAGCCTATAAGTATATATCTTCCCTAATTTATTTTTAATATATCTTCCCTAATCTATTTTTAAAATATCTTTTTAAAAATTCAGTTTGGTTGAGAGGAAGAAAACAAAAAAATTACCCCAAGGAACAAAGAGAGGATAGGGAGAGTGGAGGAGAGAACTGTAAGGAAAACAGAAGAAATGTGATTTCTGAGTATTTTCTTAACTAGAATCACATAACTAAAAGAGGTTAATGCTTCATAAATTCTAAAAAGTGCTTATCAAGCCCTAGCCAGTTGCTCGGTGGTTAGACCATGGCCCTGAGGACCGAAGGGTCTCAGGTTTGATTCTGGTCAAGGCCATGTACCTTGGTTTCAGGCCCAATCCCTAGTGCTGAGTCGGGGCACGTGTAGGAGGCCACCAATTGATGTGTCTCTCTCACATCGGTATTTCTCCCGCTCCCTTTCACTCTCTCTAAAAATCAATGGAAAAAATGTCCTTGGGTGAGGATTAACAACAATAACAGACAATGCTTATCAAAACAAGAAGGTATTTTAAGGCCCTCCCTCTGGAATGAAACCAAACACAAAACTATTTAGACTGATACAAGCCAGCAGACAGCAAAATACTCTGTTAATTTTGGAAGCCTACCATATGTCATCATGAATACAACAGAATCTCTTAACATACCCTGTGGTGTCTGAGTATTAGATGACATAATATCTTTCTGGTTTAATTGTGCATTTCCTTGCTTCCTTGGTTTCTGTCTACCAAAATAGAAATATTCTATTGATGCATATAAATATAAAAAATTAATAGTTAATAATAGAACAACTTAATATGCTCAAAACATTTAAAAAATCAAAGCAAAGCATACATAAAATATTATAGAAACTTCTAAAAAACAGTTTTCTGTGTTAATTATTTACCTTCCAAACAATATTCAGAGCAATAGGTTTTTTAAAAAAAAAAATTATTTAAATATGTCTCCTTTTTCCCCAATTGATACCCCCAGCCATTCCCACCCCGGGCAAGCCCCCACCGCCCCAGTGTCTGTATCCATTGGTTATGCTAATATGCATGCATACAAGTCCTTTGGTTGCAGAGCAATAGGTTTTAAGGTGGTTATTCATACCATGTACAATGCATACTTATGAAAATGGCTGTAGAAAATAGAGGTAACTAGCTCTGAAGAAATTACTTAAATTATGTAAAATAATTAAATGGTATTAAATTATTAACTTATAAAACTGAGTACCTTAAATGTTTGACATAACACACTTAGATATCTGAGCACAATTACTTTTATTTACTAAAAGTATTTTTCCTTGTATAAAATATCTAAATAGCTGCACTTTAATCATTTGAAATACATTTATATGAAGTTAAAATATTGTGTTTATGGAATCAAAATCTATTAAGACAACATCTAGATATTTGATTATATGTATTAGGGAGAAAAAGGTAAAATGGCTTCGTGTATGTTAAGGCAATATCAATACCGATGCACTCAAGAATGAAGACAAACAGAATTTTTACTCATAATGCTGTACAGGTAAATATCATCTTTTCTCTTCTCCACAGGTCCTTTTATTTCCATGTGAAACGTAAAGGGAGCTCCTTTTAAAGAATTTAAGGATAATGAAGTAGTATAATTAATATTCTAAGTAAAATAAATTGCCACACATATGAAACTTTTAGTTCTGGATCATACATTTCAAGGAAACAGAATATAATAAGATGACTTTAACATCAAGACTAAGTCAAATGACTGCTTTGTGCTTCAGAAGGCACTTGCATCTTGCAGAGTGAAGGACCATCAGGAACATAAATTATCATTGTCTGACTACAAAAAATCCTGGTTATTTAGCTCTGGCTAGATAGGTGCTTATGTTATTTGCTTTAATTCTACTTTTGACTTCATATAAACAGTAACTTAAGTGAAATGGTTCTAAAACTTTTTTTAAACTAATACTATAACATTAAGTATAACAATACATACTACATATATTAAATAGGAGTAAAAGTTTATCTATCTATCTATCTATCATCATGGTGTCAGGTACATCAATGTAAAATTGCATTTAGGAAGTCCATGAGTGACAAAATAAAAGAATTTAAAAAATAAGAAAATAAAGTCCATGAGTGAATAGTGACTCCAAATTAAGAACCAAGTTTATTTATTTTTATTTTTATTTTTTTATTCATGTTCTGTTTTTTTTATTGTTTTATTGCTGAAAGTATTACAAAGAGGATTACATATTTCTCCTTTTTCCCCCACCCTTGAAGAACCAAGTTTAATTAATTACAAAGAGTATTACATATTTCTCCTTTTTTCCCCCACCCTTGAAGAACCAAGTTTAATTGGGAGATTAGAGGAGCAGATTCTTTTGAACTCTTCAATTTTTGAAACTATGTACATGTGTTATTGTTTTATTTTTTAAAAAGAAAACAAAGTAGTTGACATTTTCTTAGGCTAGAATGGGGGCAATAACATGTTATTAGTTTTACCACAGGTAAAATGGCTTATTTTAAAAGTATCTTGCAGGGTCAGAATTAAAATTTTATTCAATTCTTTCTCATTGTTTTTTTTTTTTTAAGTAATACTATCTGAATTTCAGTTACTATGGTATGATTGTGTCTAAAAAATAATTAAAGTCATAAAATCATCTTACAAGAACATTATGACTAAGATGAGAGATACTGAGAAGGTCTTTAATGTTTTGCAAAACATGTAAGAAAAAGAATTATGTTGAGTTGGGACAATGCACGGAGAGGCCGGTTTCACAGTGGTTCTTTAAGGGAGTTGACATTCCCCGTATTGGAATATGTAGAAAACAGGTGCCTGGCTGCAGGGCAGTTTATTTTTCCAGCTGACCTAATAAAACCACATATATACATACACTTATTTTTTATTCATGGGAAGCAACAGGACATGTATGTTATTGTTGATTTAAAAAATGTTTTTAATGATTTCAGAGAAAGAGGAAGGGAGAGGAAGAGAGAAACATTGACATCGATCGATGGTTGCCTCCTGCACGCACTCCAACAGGGGATGGAACAGGAAACCTGGGCATGTGCCCTGACCGGGAATCAAACGGGACTATGTGCAACCAGCTGAGCCACACCAGCCAGGGTGTTATTGTTGATTTTTAACTCAGGATAGTTTAGGACAAAAGGTAGGATCCAATAATCTGGTGTGTCAGTGTAATTATAGAGGTGAAATAATATTAAATGCTTGATTTTTGTGCTATAGGTTGAGATTTGGAAACTGACATCAACTTTTTTGAACTGGCCACCATGCAGCCTAAGTTATGGAAGTCACATAATTCTTACTTGCTTATGTCTCCAAGTTTCCTGGTGGTTTTTAATAACAATATTTTGTTGATTTAACTAATGAGATGACATTGTAAGATAACTTTCCTTATCCTCCTAGAGAGCCTTGCTTACTTCCGAATGTTCAGCTGAGTACATATAGCAATAGTTCCTTTTCATTGAGTGCTTACCATTTAGTCCTCTCAAAAATCTTTATAATGGTGCCACTATTGTTTTTGTACTTTACCAATAATGAAACTGAGACCCAGAGAAGTTAAGAAACTTGTCCAAGAACCTGTTCATGAATGTCAGAAGTGGGATTAATTCAAGTCTGTCTATTTCTAAAACCTGAGCTCTTTCTACTATGCCATCTTCAGACTCCAGATCTTGTTTGTAACCATTTAGACAATATTTTGTTAAAAACACATCCATTTATTAAAGATTAAGTATCTCTAAATGTTTTGACAAGTTTTCCTAATTCACTGACTTAACTAACGGGCCACCTATTTCTTCTGAGTTTTGTTTCTGTTCATTAAAAAATGTACAGTTTTATTATCTATCGTTCTTTTTATATTTTTACAGATTGTATCTAATCTGCACAGTTTCATTCCAGATCTTTAAAAGTGACTGACGGAATAAAGTGTTTCACATTTCCAGTTTCTTGCTGATTTACAAGGAAGTCATTGTCTTTACATCACCATAGAAAATCCCCAATGTTATTCTTACACCTTTCTGTGTCAAAGAACGGAATGCCAGGAAATTCTTCTGTCTATAAAATGCCACTCATTTAAAAAGAGTTAGAATCTGAGTTTGTTTTCAAAAGAAAATGATCAGCAATGCAGTGAAACTGCTTCTGATGAAGGAAGTAAATAAAGCCAATAAATCACCAGCAAAGGGTTGGCCATCATAATGGACTCTGTTTTACGTGCCCGAACACTTCCCCTTAGAACTTCTATGCATTATTTTGTACTTACTTATCTGTTGCTTTGTCACTGTTCTACACTTTCATGCATTCCTCTTTTGTCATCTCAACTACTTTATAGTTTCACCAGAACAGGATCCCCCATATTATAGTTTTATTTTAATTTTTTAAAGACATGATTCGAAAAGTCTCATGTTATGAATAATTGTCACTCAATAAATACCTAGTGAAAAACACTGAAATAATCATTTCTGTGTGAAAGGAAGAATTCACACCATAAACTAAGAAATGCTCTTTGTTTGTTAAATACCTTTTTTCTAATTCGAAAATCATAGTGTATGTTAAAATGTGTGCCTCCTCAAGAGCAAACACCAAAGGATTAATCTATCAACAAACTCAGTTTTTTCGTGAAAAAATCATGAGGGCAAAAAATGTTTATTAAATTTTATGAAGGCAAAGGCTTAGTCTGTGGGTGGTGAATATCTCACCCATCTCAGTCGTAGGTTTTTAAAAATTGAAATGGAAGGAGCATTGAAACCTTCTTGTCTTGGCACAAGAACATCACACTCTTCCTGAGAAACTGCTAGAGGTTTTGGTTTGTGGGCATGTTACTCAGGCTCTTATTCCTTCATTAAGCGACCCAAGAACATTGATTTTACTATGTAGTTTGTCTTTCTGTATTAGATTCATTTGGGATTATTTGCCAAGTATTATAGACTCATATTAGTTGGATCTAGATGCTCTGGACTAAACCTTTTTCAAGGCATAGGAGGAGAAAATGCCTTGCCCAGAGCCCTTTTCTTCTTAAATCTAATCTTTTCCCTTCTTGAGCCTGTTTTTGGGGGACAAGATAAACACCAGGTACAGCTAGAAATAAAACTTACCTCTGAAGACCCCAGAAAAGACACATGGGTTCTACTGGTATGTGTTTGATTTATAATTTAGACATAATTTTTGTTTTGTTTTGGATGATGGTTGAAGTAAGGTCTTCTGAAAAGGGCCCACAATATTCCTGATTCTTATAGCTGCTCTCCCCGCTACCCCATCAAAGTGCTTGCTAAATTTTCTGAAGTTAGGACAGCAATTAGACCCATAACAATGAAGTTCATTAATGAGAACTAATTGAAAATTAATTCACCACGACTCTACTTGTTGTGTTGTTAGTGAGCAAGTCTCGAATCATCAGAGCATGGCAAAATACTTCAAAATGACACATAGGTTAATGAGGTGGTGAAGCATCAGAAGAACAAAGTCTTGTAATATTAAAATAGCCACCAAGCTTAAAACAGCTGCTTGTCCCTCCCTTCTGACTTCTCTTCCTGCCTCATTCCACTTTCTTGTTACATTGTCACTCGACAGAGTAGACACCCAACACGCTATCTCTTTTCCCAACAAGTCTTTCCTAGAGAAGAAATTTCACAATATTTTCCAGGTTTTGATTACTAAATATGAACTTGGCAAATGCCAATTTATCTACTCTCCAAATCTTAAGGAATCCACTTTTTCATTTTAAAAAATGTTTATTATGGAAATTTTCAAGCATATACAAAAGAGAGAATGCAATAATGAAATCTCCTTACCTGGCTTCTACAGTTAACTACCAGGAACCCATTTAAAACCATATTTTAGTAAATTTGAAAGAGCAAATATTTAGACTTAATATTAGAGCAAATATTTTCTTTCTCATAAAATAGATATTGTGTCATAACAGGCTTGCATTTGTTTCTTTCTTATTTATCTAAAAAATGGTAAAGGCATTGTATGTACAAGGTGAAACTAGGAGAGATGGGACATTTATTCATTTAAAATGCTATCTATATCTCTTCCGAGAAATCATCTAGGATTCTCTCAAATCATATTTACATGCAGATAGTTTCTAATTTTATGTGTATATTTATGGAGTTTTCTTTTCCTCTGTTAGATCTCAGCTGTCATTAACATTTCCCTGTGTCTTTTGGTCACTCCAAATGGGCTTGTTCTCCATTTTCATTCTGTTCTAAACACAATTCATATGTATGCTGGTATTTAAAATACAGGTAAGCTGGTATGTGAAAGAATCTGATGAATCACTTCCTTTTTTCCTCTATCGCATTATTTTATTACTTTTGAAAATGAGAAATTAAGGGAAGAATTTTGAAGATAAATTCTTCTCCATTTCATTATTACCAGAGTCAATTTGTATTTCCTTTATCATTAATCCTTTTAGAAAATCTCATCTCTTGGCTTGTCCAAAATTTATTATTCAAGCATTCTAGTTTCAATCTCAATCCAAAGAAGAGAATAAATACGTTCTCTCTGTTATGTCTTTTAGAAAGTTTTCTAGGAAGCTATTCAAAGCTATTGAACCGTTCTGGAAATCTTTATACATTCTTTCAAGGAATAGAGTTTAGATATACCTTCACAGTAGAGCAAGACCCTCTTGAAAGCCCTTCTTTCTTCACATATTCTGTGTATATATAAGTTTAATTCTCCACTTCCCACAAATCACTTCAGAAAAATTCTGCTTTATGTGCTTTCCAAATTTTATTTTTAAAAAAGATATTTCCTTCCATATGACATTATTCTGATTTAGTCAACTAAATTGTTTAGGCAAATGTATATTTATGGGGTTGCTTTATTATATTTTGAAATAAGAATTTTTAAAACAGAAAACAGAAAACCTGACAGAGTAAAAAGTTAAACAGCCTATGAAAACACCTAGCACTGCCCTAGGTGGAGTAACAGATTGCTGTTGGGCTCTAACTTATTTATTTATGTTTCTTATTTATTTAATTGCTAAGAAAAGTTCTTGTATAAGTCAATTTTTAAAAAGATTTGATGTAACACTAGCCATGACTTTATTAGTACTAGAGTCAACTTCAAAGGAGAACTGGAGGCATGAAAAAAACACATGAATTATCTTAATTTTAATCTCTATTAAATTTATCTGATATGTTTGGTCAGATATTTTCCTCCTTTGGATTTCTTCTACACTTACAGTTATTGATTTAAGGAATAATATGCATCTATTTAGGGTCCATCCATTGCCTAACTCTGGGATATGTGCAAGTATACTTAGCGAGAAATACAATGTGATGAGTTAACAGGAATCAGAGAACAGAAAAGGAAATAGACTGTTCAACTGAAGAGCTCCATTATGAGAGAGGAGTCCAAGACTAGATGCAAGAAGAGCACATACAGTTGTCTTCTCCTTCACAGAAATACAAGCTTAAATACATCATGTTTATCAAGTGAAATTCATGTACATGGTATTTCTTGAATTTCTGCATGTCTCTTTATTTTCTAAAAGTCATACCCATTTTCTGTGCACCTTGGCAGTTGTCATGAACAGAGTATTTGAATGACAGTATCAAAGAAAATATGTCTGTTTTCCTTTATTATTAACAACCAGTCAATTAAATATATCTAATTTTCCTTCGATAACTTACAATGGAACTTACAGTTGAGACTTGATCTTGTAAAAATTTTTTTAACTGTAAAAAAACACACAACAACAACGAAAAAAAGAATCCTTGGCTTAATTTGACTGAACATTTCAAAGCTGGTATTTGCAAACTCAGAAAAAAGAGCTTTTCATTAATCCATGATTTTGGAAACAGTTACTCTAACCCACAACCACATACAAATACAAAAATCCTAATGGGACTATTTTCTTACTAAGCCTGTAACAGTTTACATTCACCTAATGGCCTGGGGTTATGAGCAAACTACTCAATTAGAGAATTTAGGCTGGTTGCCCACATATTTTAGAGCAAATTATCCCTTCACAAATGCAGAACCCCCTATATAAAACGCCTAACCAGTATTTCCTGTAAAAAAATACTATTCCCTAAATTCCCACCTTAAACCTACTAAGAATTTCTCTTTTTGCTAGGGCAAAGATTTTATGGAAATATTTGTTTTTATATCACATACCTTACTGTTGGTCTTCCTGTGGGCTTGTGTTTTGACCTTAAAGCAGCTAAAAAATTATAATCAAAACACTTCTAAATAAGATATTTCTTTTCTAAGTACTTTTGCTAAGTACTTAAGTTAAGAACTTAAGTTGTAAGGAATAGAGCCCTGCCAATTCTTTGATAACAGATCTTCTGCTTGGGGGGTTAAATGAATTTCATGGTTATCCTTAACACTTACTATTTCTTCTTAGACCTCTTTCATTTAAAAGGGGGTCGGTGCTTCCAATCTATAAACACCCATTAAAAGTTCTCCACCCTTTTATACTTGGCTGCTGGTCTTAATTGTCTGCAGATGGGTGGATCACTGCGTTTTTATTTCAAAGGTAGAGATTTGCAAAATGTAAACGAGCCTACTAAAAGTTCTAAATCAAGACTCAACATCCATTAAAGGGATCCATGTGTAAATGGGCATAGAACTCAATCTGAAAGTGTCCTTTTGTAAAAAAAAGTTTTCACCCACATCTAAGTGAAAATGTGTATCACCTCCAATGCATTATACATGTATTCAACACAAACAGTGCATTGCTAGAGGGGTATTTAACATTTTCATGCAAAACTTGGAACTACGAAAAATGTTTGCAAAGCATTATGTTTTCTCTTATAATAGTTGATAGATAAGAGATTTCACATAACTTATCTTACATTATAAATTCCAGTAGAGTGAAAACAAACAAAACATTTTTATATTTTAAACAGCAAAATAAAAAAATCCAATACAATGTACACCTAGAGCATTAACAAACATATTTTATTGCATTTAATATAAAATCTTAGAAAGTGACTATTTTCAGTCCACCTACTAAATTATAATTTTCTATCCTGGCAAATCCTTTTTAAAAAATGAATCTCAATTCACAGTGTTGCTGGTCACTGAGACCTGAAACCCGAGCTAGTTGTTCTTGGCACTGTGGTGTTCTGGCTTATCTTGCCTAAGGGACTGACAGTTTATCTCAGATTCTACAGTTTCTTCCATCCTTCTTTCACTAGCATTTCCCCTTAGTCTTGCTTTTCATTAGCCCACCCTGATGGCCAACCACTCCTAATCCATAAATTAAACAGAAGGAAAACACAAAGTGTGCTTCTTTTATCTCTGGAAATCAAACCCATCACAAACTCAGTTTAGTTTGATTTCTCTGGGTGTAAAATAAATTATTTCAAGTAGCACGAAATATTGCTAGAATACCTGTGCTTAAAAACAAGTCTTATATATATTCACCTTGCGAAAGAGGATGCGATGCAATTGTTTTGGTCTATTTTATCCACTTTGGCTTTGAGCCTTGTAATCTGTACCCAGTAGTCACATCAAGGTTTGAATATCTGACAACTACATTTCCTTCATCTTTTTTTTTTCTAAATGCAATGCACAATTTATTTAACGTTAGGGGAATGGTGTTTTTACTGAACTCCAGTTTTAATATACAGATTATAGTGACAATATTTAAAAGATGGTCCTGTCTTTGAAATTGCCTTTTCTTCTTTCTTTTTATTTTCTTCTTTTTTTCTGCACCACAAAAAAAGGCAAGCAAACATTGGGTATCTAAATAGAAAGAAAAAACAATTTAAGTTATTCTCCTTCAGCTTGCAAAAATACATTTACAAGCTCTCAACAAAATTTTACTTTTAAAAGCCATTTTAATATTTGTTATCTTTTTTTGAGTAAAATAAGCTGATGCTTTTACATGTGGATCTTATTATGTGAAAAGCTGTCTAAGCCTGCTATTGAACATAATCATATGAATTACGAACTGTGACTTTATTTCTTTTATAATCTTTGTAGTTCTTGCCATTACTTTTACATGTCTATGTCTGGCATTATGTAGCTTTGAAACTATGCCAAAAATATTTATTGTCGTATATCTGGCATTCTCATACTACGTGGCTGAGTTTGGTTTCCAAGCTGGGCAAAACTTATTAGCAGATACAGTTCGTGGCATTTGTTTGAAAAAAATCATATGTAATTTTATTACCCCCCTGAAACACAACCTTTTGCACTCTTTGAAACATGTATGAAGTTGAAATGCCAATGCTTGAGCTATCTCTTTTTTTCAATTATTCAGTTATAAAGCACATAAAATGGAATGAAATAATAACAACCAAAGAAAACAGAAAAGGAAAGAATGAATTTAAGTGCAAACAGAAACATTTTGAAATATTCACATGGATGGTCTGTATAAAACTATTTCCCTAGGATGCAAATCCCAGGAAGCTGGAGCAGGCCCCACTGGTACAGTGCAGTGCTAGTCCTTGGTGGTTACATGAATCAATACTAAAGATAGAAGGCAAAACATGTATGAATAGTTCTTTTATAAATCTCTGTTGCTTGACTAGTAAAATTCTTTTAAAAAGTGTTATGAAGATATTCAGTTTCTGCACTTGTTTATTATGCTGAGGTATAGCAAAGAGAACCTTGTGTATTTCATTCTCAATATATTTTTGTGTACATAGATAAACTATTAACATTATTTAAGATGTTTTCGAATTATTATTAAGGTTAAATAATATTTTCTAGAAGAAGGTAAAATGACTTATGTGAATCTAAATGAACACACATAAAATATTTTATTTAATGCATTAATTAATGAGGGAACCAGTGGAGTGTTATTATAAGCAAATCAAAAGAAAATCCAAAGAACCTCATGCATTTGGGCAATATGGAAAGTTAAAATACATTTACAAATAGATGCAAAACTGATCTATGCTTAGAGCAGCATTTTCCAACCTTTTTCATCTCATGGCACACCTAAACTAATTATTAAAATTCGGTGGCACACCAAAAATTATGAAAGAGGAGTCCAAGACTGGATGCAAGAACACATAAAGTTGTCTTCTCCTTCAGAGAAATACAAGCTTACATACATCATGTTTACCAAATGAAATTTATTTCTCTGGGAGAGGCTGATGGTGTAGGGTGGGATGTAGGAATAGAAAGATTAAATTAGATTAAATTAAATTTAAATTAATGATTTTAATTCAGTCACATTGAATGGCTATTGTTGTGTTGGCTGTTGTCATTTTTTAATTTGACAATCTAAGGGAAAAGAGGTCAGTGACATGAGTAAATAGTCCGGTATTGCATGTTCTAAAAATTCTTGCAGCACACCAGTCTGCCGCCTCACACCAGATAAAGATCACTGGCATAGAGCAATAATCAATTGCATTCTACTGGATATAATTTATTTGCATTTTTTATGAACAAGAATTATTTGTATTATCTATTTACTATAATTTACAGATTAATAAATAATACTTGTGCCATGTACTTTAGATGGGAAAGATTCTATTATTTGAAATGTAATGTAAATTATTCCACAGTTATATATTTAGTAATGTTTTTGGTCAATAAAATACATATACATAATGTCAAGGAACTGTATTTGTTGCTGGAGATACAACGATGATAAAAAATAACCCTCATAGATTTATAGTTCAGTATTGGAGACACACATTAATCAAATAAGCACAAAAATAAATGTACAATTGTAGCTGTGATCAGAGCCACAAAGATCTCTGAGAGAAGTCTGCAGGACCTGAAAGGGTAAAATTTGTAGAACAGTAATCTCAATGTAAGTTAATTTTACTTTAAGTAGCATCTGTATTTCCTGATTTTTGTATTGATCAAAGGTGATACTTTAAATTAAAAACACATTTTTAAAATTTTTTTATCTTACTGAGTCAATTATTCATACAAAACATAGTAATTCTGCAACACACAAATAAGTCTAACATTTACATACTTCAATATTATTGTAAAAATACTGCATGACATAAACTTCTGTGTTAACTTAGTAATTGGGATCACAGAAGAGAATTATAGATGGTCATGATTAGTGAAGTCAAAATTAAATCAGCGAATCTTTTGCCAAATGCTTCTGGAATCCTCCCTCCCCACACTCTTCTCCTTCATAGTTCAGTGGCCAATGTCCTTGTTCAAAAAAACTACATGCAACATACTTGGCCAATAGAAAGAGGTCACTTTTCATTCCATGACATCCTGTATTCTGAAGTCCCTGTTGGGTTACCCAGCGCTCAGTATCCCTGAGCACTTTTGTTGCCCATTTTCTTCATTCACTTAACTGTATCAGCACAATTCTAATTAGATTATTTTTATGAAGCTTAATCTGATAAAATAGAATAAGCTTCAGATGCATCTCTTTTGCAAAAGGTTGTAAATATCTACAGCACAAAAGCTAAATTTACACATATGAATGTGACCCTAGCAAAATAATATACATTCGATGTTTTTTTCCCATAGTAGTGGTGATAGTGGTGAGCTAATATATGGATGAGTATGATCTTATGTGTGAAGCCACTAAAAATGATCCAGCATCTTTAATCCTTTACCTTGAGTCTTAGATTAGTTTCCTAGAAGCAGACCATCAAATGAGGATTCATGTGCAAGTGAAATAAGAAAATACTCCTGGGGAAAAACCAATAAGGGGATGCGGAAAGCTGGGCAGAAAAGAAAATACAGCCAAGCAAGGATGAATCTCAGGCCATCTCCTACTGAGGGTAGCCTCATCCTTTGCCTGCATGGGAACTCTGGAAGGTAAGTTGTGGCTCAGAATGATCTTGACCAGAAGGTAAGAGAGTTAGCTGGCACTTTCCAGTGCTGGCAAAGTGAGATACAGTGTCCTCCGAGCATCTTTTGAAAAATAGCTCAGTGTTTGCTGTTGAAAGCAGAAACACACAAAGGTAAAAAGGGATCTGAGGATATTGGGGATAAACATTGATGGTATTTGCAACATACTATTTGGCCCCCCAAAATTCATTTTCTTCTTCTTCCTGGTCACATGGTTAGATTATGATTGCAGTCTCTCTTGCCAGGTGTGGCCCTGTAGCTGTCTTCTCTTCAATGGTACTGAGTATAAGAGATGTGTGCCACTTCTGGGCCTAGGATAACTTCGTCCATACTGTCTTTTCCTCCCTGCTGGCTGGAACTCAGGGTGACCCAGTTTATACTATAAAAGTAATGGCAATAATAAAAGATTTGATGATGAGCCCTAGTCGGTTTGGCTCAGTGGCTAGAGTGTTGGACTGCAGACTGAAGGGTCCTGGTTTGATTCTGGTCAAGGGCACATACCTGAGTTTCAGGCTCGATCCCTGGCCCTGGTCAGGGTGCATGTGGGAGGCAACCACTCGATGTGTCTCTCTCACATCTATGTTTCTCTCTCTGTGTCTTTCCCTCTCCCTTCTTCTCTTTCTAAAAGTCAAAGGAAAAATATCCTCTGGTGAGGATTAACAACAACATCAAAAATTTAAGATTTGATGATGAACATGATAGAAGGACTGGAGTCCCTGAAAGACTTCGTGGAGCTGAACTCCTTGATGTTCCAGAGCAATCACACTGGACTGTTAGGTAAAAAAACAAACCTCTTCTTCAAACCACTGAATAATATTGTTGGTTCTCTAGCACAGCAACCTAACCTTTTGCTAATTAATACAAGATGCCTATTTTATCATAACATTATGTTATATTACAGATCCATTTTTGCTTATTTCTGATTCCTTCTATTAGAATATATATTATAGGAGAGCAGGAAATTTGCCTATCTTTCTCTTGTTGGCACAAAATATCCAATGTGTACTTATTTAGTGAATAAGTGAAAGTGCAGCTACCTTGCCCTACAACAATTAAAATTTTAAAAATTACATTACAATGAAAGAACTTACTGTAATATTGTTAGGAGTGACATAGAACAAATGGAAAAAGTTTAATGAAAAAAACACAAATGACTAATAAGATAAATATTGACATATTAAAAATGGACAGAAGATAAATGATATAATCTTGAAAATAAAAGGGATTGAAGGGCACCTTGGTAACTGTCTTTGTGTCTTAGAAAGGTGATTATAAAGAGGTTGCTGACCAACTGTTTTCCATGTCTGCAGAGGAAAAACTACCAGGAAAGAGCTTAAACTGACCTGACAGTAATAGTGATTAAACATTAGAAAAGGCTCCAGAGTAATACTGTAGAATCTCTGTCCCTAGTGAATTTTAAGGACAAACCATCTGTCTTAGACATTTCAGGCAGAGCCTTGCAGGAAGAGAGAGGTCTGGATTAAATGATTCCTTGAGCTGGCTCCCTTTCAATTTCAGGAGTCTGTGCTCCTATACAGGGTAACAGGGAACCTGGCAGCGACATCTTTCACTCCAGTGACCAGAGGAACTGATTAATTGGCATCTCTTATCTGTAACTTGAGTTATTTCTCTGGGTGAGGCTGATGGTGTAGGGTGGGATGTAGGAACAGAATGATTAATTTCTCAAATTAATGATATTAAGAAGTATATTTTGTACCTAGAACTCTAAGATACTAAGTAATTTCCGTATGGTCAAACTAACTGGAAAAGTCTTGAGATTTTTTTATACATTTCAAGTGCTAGGTTTTATTTAGTAAAATTTAACTTTAATAGCAATAATGGAAATATAATGATTTAATGTCAACAGTGAAATGACAGAACATAGAGAAAAAATACCTTTGATATTCATTTATAATATTTATTTACATTGGTGTTGTAAATCTAGAAACAATGTAAAAATGCTATTTATGGATACTGCATTAAAATTTATACTATGTTTAAATTACTCATCAATGGTCATATAGAAGTCTCTAAAGACAAACTTTCACTTTTTAGAAGTGAAATTTAGAAGAGAGATTTTCTAAGTCTTAGAAATTTGTTTTTTATTACTAAATAATATCACAGCTTTAGTTTTGAAGAAAAACTTTTTTATTGGTATACGTATTTTGCATTTGGCATGGAATTGTGAAACAATTACAATTGAGGAGTTATATATTGAGGGGGTTTCTAACTGTACTAATAGATAATACTAGTGAAACTTTATACATTTGTTACAAGTTCAAAGATGGAACTTTTGAATTCTTCCAGAAAAGGTGGAAAACCCTGCTTTTATACTCTAAGAGTTTATCTATCTATCTATCTATCTATCTATCTATCATCTATCATCTATCTATATAAGATATCTATCTTCATTACACTCTTTATGTAATGAATCTTGAAAGTAAATGTTGCTCTTGAATGCATGAAGTCATGTTCAACCTCCCTCATAATTGGAAAAATACAAAACTATAATGAGATATTATTTTTAAAAGCTTATTACACTATCAAAAAAAAACCTTTTAAATGTGATCATTCTCTGTGTTGTCCAGGGTTAGAAAAGGAGCACATTACTGATGGGACTAGGATTTAGTACAGCTTCTATAGAGGGAAGTTTGACAATATCTATTGAAATTATAATTGCATATATCCTTTAACCCAGCATTTCCACTTCTCATGGGTATTTATTGACATATAAAGAAATGGCACATGTACAAGGTTATAGATTGCTGCATTGTTTGTAATTGTAAAAGATCAGAAAGAACTTGAATGTTTATCAGTAGAAGACTAGATGAAGAATGCTACATTCTCTCAACTGAATGTAATGCAGCCACTAAAAAGATAGAGAATTAATTCTTAAGATGTATGCAGAATAGTGTATAGAGTGAACTACTCTTTGTGCAAAATAAAAATTAACAAAAATTTAAAGAGAGAGATTTACATATTTACACAATATATCTGAAAAGCTACCGAAAAAATGGCAACAGTGGCTGCCTATAGGCAGGGGAACTATGAGTCCTGAGGACAGGGTGGGAGAGAGACTTAATTTTCACTGTATGCCCTTTAGCAACTTTTACATTTTGTGTCATATGTACGTATTACCCATTCAAAAAATAAACAAAATAATTAAAAATAGAAATATCAGGAATGGTATAAGCACTCATTTATTTTTAGTTTGAGGAATATTATAATATTTACATTTAATATAAAGTTATAGGCAATTCCAAAGTTTTTAAGACTCTGCCAAACTTTCTGAGTGGGTTATTAATATTTACAATATGAAAATACACCTCAAAGCAATTTAAAAACAACATTTTATATAAAAGTCACAGGTTTTCATTATTTTCTCCTTCATCCTTAAAGTATGAGGTCCTTGAAGCTATACTCTTTCACCTAGAAGGATAGAATGGAAAAAACAACACATACTTCTTTTTAAAATGATCATTTTAAGTTACTAAGGTAATATGTGTCATGCATATTTCAAATTTGGTAGTTTTTAAAAATTGACCTTAAACAAGTACCAATTTGAACTTAAACAAGTACTTCCACCAACAGTGTGTAAGACTACACATTCAGAGCACATCTCAAGTAGAATATCCGAAGTGTGTTACTCCATTATCTCAGAAAAATGGCCATAATTATGTTTATCTAAATAATGTAGATGGAGAATAAGAACAACTTACTGATAGATATATAGGTAGAGTTACTACAGGAAGCATAAGGTCTCTGAAGCTCTCTGAAATGAGCCATTTTGCAAAAGGTTGAGAGTGAAATTTAAATAACTTTAGTGGAGGAAAACATGGAGTAGATCATTCTAGAGTGAAGTTATCTCTAATAGAAATTATTAAAAGATTCCCCAAACAGCAAGCACTTTTTAGTAACACAAATAATGTTTGTATGATAAAACCAAGATAATTTGCTCATATTCATCTGTTGTGGAGGGTCAAGTTTTAATGCTAGAAAAATTACTTTTGGAGGTATTGAAAGATGGCATCTGTCAAAACAATGGAATATAAAGAGAATAATTCAAATTTGCTATTAATAAGTATAAAGAGAAATAATATTCCAATTTTTTTCATTAAGTTTTGAGAACCTGTACTAAGGCAAGCCATTTTAGATCCTAGAGCAAAAGAAAAAAATTAGTAAAACTGATCTTGTCATTATATAAAATTTTGATATTTTATTATAGATTTTGAATAATATTGAATTAAGTACTATTTATATTGATTACTGAGTTTTTTGATAACCCCTCCTATATTTTAGACTTGAGGCAAACACCTTGCTCATTTCATCCTAGTTCCAATTCTGTTGGTCACCCACATAGTAAAATGTTAAGAGAAATAAATAAAGCCTCTCAAGGGCCATTTTCTCAATGTTCTTAATAGTCTATGGAGAGATATTAAAATTAGAAAAAATAGAATTGATGAAATGTTAAGTTCTAAAAAATTCTTATACATTAGCTATATATATATGTATATATATATTCATATATATTATGAATAAATCAAGATTCAAAGAAGTTAGTAATTTGCTTGTGACACACAAATGGCATATGACTCAGCCATAATTAAAACTTAGATCTGTTTTTTATTAAAGCCCAAATTCTTTCCAATATACTAAGTTCTTTCTCATGGAACTATTGACATTTGAATCAAGCCCTGAAAGAAGAGTAGGGATTGCCAGGAGCAGAAAAAGGGATACGGCATTCCAGGCAGTGGAGGGGATTGTGGATCAAGCCTGGAAGTAATGTCCAGAGACGGATTTACCATGAAACGAAGAAGGGCTATGTGTCACGAATCCTGGGAAGAAACTGTTACAAAGCTTCTTCACAGGGACTCCAACGATGTGTTCACAGGATCATATATTTTTGCAAAATTTGCCCTAGTAAAATAATTTAATTCCAATCAGAGAAGATTGCTGTGTCTTTCCCTTTTGGCTTTCCTTCCATCATACTTCCCCTTGTGTTAGGTGGCTTTGCAATTGCTCAGGCAATTTTAGGATCCAGCTTAGGAGCAGTTGATTTGGAGATAGGCTATTTGGGGTTTTGTGCGATATATTTACATTGTTTGCAGCTACTCCTGTGGTGATTGCTAGCCCTCTTCGGGTAAGATAACTTATAGGCATATTCCAATTGTCCATTCTGCCAATTCACTTGGCACGATGGTATCAAGGTGCAAGGCCAGAGACTATCACAAAATGAGTGGTACCTAGTGAAAATTGTTTATTAGTGGAACAGAAACAAGATTTGCAATGTATGGTGCTAGAAGCTAGTCTGTGGAAAATTCATTCAATCAGATGAGTAAAATGTAAGTGAAGAATTGAATTCCCATTAATATCTAGTGAAATTAAAAGTTATTTCATATCAGGAATGTACTTGATAATGCAGCATATGCAATTATATATGACTCACGTGTTTGTTTTTTGGTGGGAATTGTACAAAGTAGGGTTTATCAAAATTCCGGTGTTTCTAGGGCATATACCTGTAGCAACACTAAAACAATGGACATTCTGTGAATTTTTCTGCATCCCAATGTATTAAAAAGTATCTTAGGCTAACTGATTCATCTTATCCTGACAAAAGCTGGTGGTTCAGGGGACTTAATGTGCAAAGTTACCACTAACACAGTGCAGACAAGTATTCCAGTGACAAAACCCCCGTGTATATTTATCAATAAACCAATGTATGCAATATGAGTAGTTTAGTTACACAAGTTTCCAGCTCATAGTATAAATTCAAATTTAAAAAAATGCATTTGAATTGCTCCTTTGTATGCTTTAATTTTGGAATTAAAAAAATCAGGCTTATTGATTATTCTAAGATTCAAATACAGTGGAAAGAAAGTATCCTTTTGGAAGCCAAAAATTTAAACTGAAGACTCACAAAAGCTTCAAAAACTATCTTATATTAAAGTATGAATTGAAAGTGTCAAAATCATGGAGAAAAGAAAGCATTCATGAGGACCAAGAAAATATAGATGGTTAAAATGACAACAGAAAAGATAAAGATTATAAGAATCAGGATACTCCTAAAGAGAAAATGAAAAAGCAGAAGAAATGGAAAATAGCAAAGCAAAATACAATTTGTGTAGCCAACAAAGGTTGGCAGCAGCTTCATGTTGATGACTTCCTTGACTTTAATAAGGACTATGGTTTCATTAGATTTGTTACAAAAAGTAATAATGTCATTTAATACTTTAATTAAAGACTTTTTTCCTTCAAACTTGTGAGTCCAATAATATTTATATAGAATCAACAGAATATGAAATGGGCAAAAGAGATATTTCTCAAAAAGATTAAAAGATATTTTAAATAGTCATACTCTTAGATTCTAGCTAGTCTATTCCAAGGCAATAAAAAAGGAGGTCATAAATATTGTTTTGTTTGTAAATTATTTCCAACAAGACAGACATTACTTCTACTGGATGGTTTTTCAGACTTAATGAATATATTGAAAAAGCTGTGACTATTCTATGAGCAAAAGAAAACTACCTTCTTTAAGATTACACACAAATAAAAAAACAGCTAAGAAAGAACATCCCATATTATTTTTGAAATGCTCAATAGAGTAGTTGAGGTTATTGCATTTTTAAGAGAATCTTCAGAGGTAATGATGAAAATAACAATCATGATTCAAAAACCAAGTTTAATGGGAATCCTAGAAATGATTGTTAAATGTAACTCATTTTTGCATGAGAACTTGGAAAAATACACAAAATGAAAAACAAGTAACGGTTAATGAACCGGAAAACCAGAAGACTTACAAATAACAAAAGGGTTAACAAATAAATAAACCAGACACCAAATATTGCTTCATTATTGTAGATTCTATGCCGGATGTATCCAACACTGATTAGATGGCCATTATTGTGCTCTACTGCTGTGACTGAAAACTGTATAGTTTTAAACTTTTTCACTGACTGAAAACCAGCCTGTGGCTTTATTCAACAATGTGGAACAACTTTTGGACAATAGTAACCTGTGGTTGAAAACATTCATGGAGTGTTGTCCAACAACATGGCTGCTATGAAAGGTGAGGAAAAGGGCTCCTAGC
Source organism: Myotis brandtii (assembly GCF_000412655.1). Lineage (NCBI taxonomy): Eukaryota > Metazoa > Chordata > Mammalia > Chiroptera > Vespertilionidae > Myotis > Myotis brandtii. Next base: position 8,363,638 of record NW_005353838.1, on the reverse strand, counting down.
ACTCTTTAAAGATATTAATAAGTGTGCAGGATGTACACCATATGCAGCTCATTTCTTTAATCTGGTAAGAGAAAAAGCTGCCTCCACAGTTGTTAACCACGTTGGCATTTTACGACAGTTATTTTCCTTTCAGGTTCCTCTCATAAATGGAGTATTTTACATACACATATTAACTTGGATTAAAAAAAAGTCTAAGTGTAATATAATGCGTTGTCTATTATAAGTTGTTGAAGTCTTGCAACATGGGTCAAGGACAGTTTATGGACTCTAAAAAACATTTTTCAAAGATTTGAAAGAAAAACCGCAACACAAAAAAGCAAAAAGCTTATTCAAAAAGATAATAAAAATCAAATACAATGTTTTAACTGCAATTCAGAAAGATACTTTGAAACATTTCTATAAGATATTTAAGAGATTGCAATCACATTGTTTGAATTATATGAAGGGCATAATCATTTGTCATGTTTGAATTTATTTGTAAAGAACTGAGAAAAAATTCAGATAAAAAATTAATGGAATATGACACAAAAGTGAAAAAGATAAGTATTTAAATCAATAGAAAGTATTTTGATATCAAGAAGAATTTTAACTAGAATGATTTCAAATCATCACCCAAAGCAGGAATTCACTAGAAGAGATACATTTCAAATATAAGTAATGAATAGGCTCTTGGATTGTTTCCTAATCTACTTAATGAGAGGAGGAAGTCATATAAACACATTGAAACTGGTTGATTTGACATAAAATAATTCGTTTGAAAAAAGTAATATAAAACACATAATATGCCATTTCAACAAGGACATCACGGATGGGTAATAACTCTCATTGTTTAAATGACATTTCAGATTAATTATTGCATAAGGAAATTTGAAAAGCCCTGACATCTAATAGTACATAAGTGAAAAAAATCTAACAACTGGATAGTGCTTTTCCCACACTTGACAGCCATTCTAAAAATGTACATAATATTAATACAAGGCTGAAATATTTTCCTAAACTGTAAATAATGCATTTTTAATCAACCAAAAGACTGAATTCTCTTTCTATTCTTTATAGAAAATGACACTACAAAATCATTGTCATATGAAGAGGCAATTAGAAAGTATGCAGGTTGAATTTCTGATGTGGCCTAGATGGAATCAGCCCACTGAAGCCTATCTCTCTGCTAATTACAACTGAAAACTCAAGACAAAATACAAAAAGCAACTATCTGAGGACTTCGATAAGTTAAGAAAAGCAGGTAGATTGGGGAAAGGAGTAAACCTAGAGAGTTTTTTGCTCATGTTCTTAAGCTGAGGGTGGGTCCCTGGCAGAGATGGGGCATCCATACTGCAGAAAGCTAAAACTCAGAGAAATCCTATTTATGGCTTACAGAGGCCTGGCCTGAGCCATTGGTAATCCTCCTCCTCTCTCTCTTTCCTGTAGATTGGGGGATGGAGCTGAAAGTTCTAAGCTTCTAATCAAGGTTTAGTCTTTCTAGCGATTAGGTCCCTGGCCTGAGCCATTGGTAATCCTCCTCCTCTCTCTCCTTCCTGTAGATTGGGGGATGGAGCTGAAAGTTCTAATCAAGGTTTAGTCTTTCTAGCGATTAGGTTCCATCCTGAAACTATCTAGGAGACCCTCAGGCAACAGTCATCTCTTAGCATTCCAAAGGCACTTTTATATAGGAGATTGTAAGGGTTTTAAGAGTTCTGTGCCAGGACCTAGGGGTAAAGACCAAATATGTATTTTTATTTTATCAGAGTGGGAGACACAGTTACATAGCAAAGGCTTTGAGATTGGAACTACAAATCACAAAACTCAGACTAACCTTTAAATGGAACATGAGACAAATACAAAACAGCCTATCAAATCATTCAACCAACCAATCAAAAAACAAAAAACAAAAAACCCTGAACTAACATTGAAACCATCACCTTTAGAAAGAGAGATGAAACTTGTGTTTTGAGCCTAAATAGACTGATTGCATGCTACCTAGAATTAGCTAAACTGTGAAGTCTCTAGACTGCCAAGTCCACCTAAAGTTTCTGACACCAACTGCAAGTTCAGAGGGGTTCTCAAAACCACTTTCAGGTTTGGTCATTCACTAGAAGGATGCACAGAACGCAGTGAGAGCTATTATACTATGGTTACAGTTTTGTACAGGATTTAAGATTTGAAAATCAATATCAATCATCATATCTACTCAGTAAAGAAGAAAAATCATGTGATTTCAATAGATGCAGAAAAAGCATTTCACTATTTTTTTTATTTGTTAATCCTCACCTGAGGATATTTTTTTCATTGATTATTTTTATTTTTATTGTTTTTATTGTTGAGAGTATTACAGATGTCCCCCTTTTTTTTCTTCCCCCCTGTCTCCCCCCCGCCCCCGCCCCATCTCTCCCTCACCCCCTGTCCGGGTCTGTGTTTATGGACATGTCCATTGATTTTTAGAGAGAGTGAAAGGGAGGGAGGGTGGAAGGAAAGGAGAAACAACATTGATTGGTTGCCTCCTGAACTCGCCCTGGCCTGCAACCCAGGTTCATACCCTTGGTAGGGAATTGAACCTGAGACCCTTTGGTGCTTGGGTTGAAGCTCTACCACTGAGCCAGCCACACTGGGCTGAGCAACAACCTTCTTCTTTTTTTCTTTTTTTTTTTAAACTGATAATTCTCTGAGTATTATCTATTTGGGGAATAAATAGAAGTCTTTATAGCCTCTGTGTCCACAAAGGTAGTGCCTGGAGATGGTTTGGGCTCTGTATACTACACTGCACAGGAAGTTGGTCTCTATCTTATAGGGAAATATTGGGTCTGATTCAGTACTGCTTTAGCATTGGGACTTTTCTAGAACATATGTATATATAAAGAAAACTAGTGCTTTTGACTATATCTTCTAAAGTGAAGTTCTTATTACACTATAGCTAAAAATTTAACTTTTTAAAGTTGTTCACAATTCAGCTGCATACAGATTTGTGTGGAATTTGTATACATATGTTATAGATAGAATAATATGGCTTGAACAAGAGATTTGGTTTAATGCCTACTGTTTGGAAAACTAGATCTTAAGTTTATAAGAAATTAATTGCATAGTTAGAGAATTTCTAGTCATCTAATTTCAGAGGTTTGTCAAGCAAATCAATCCTACCTTCTTTCTCATGTATTGGTTTGTATTTCACAGCATCAAGCATTTTCATTTACCTTTATCTCCCTCTGTCCTAATTTCTTACAACTTTGTCTTTCACTTCTCTCATCTCTTTTTCATTCTTTGAGCTTTCACAGTCTCCTTCTATCTAAATCCTTGGCATTTTCCAATTCTTTCTTTTTATAGGACTTTTTAAATACCCAGTCTTCCATTGGTGATCACTTTGTAAATCACCATGTCTTAATTTTTTTTCCTGTTAGCTATTGCCTACACATGTTTTACTAAACTCCTTAGGGCAGAAAATTTGTCTTCCATATTTTATGCTTTGTTTTTACACCATGTACTCTTATGACTTTTATTAACAATAAATCTTAGTATGACTTAGATAAAGCTACATCTTTCTTATTTTATGTGTAAACTTTACAAGCATACAAGAGAAGATTCAAGTTTCACCAACTACCTGATTAGTCATGTGTATCATTATTTTTTAAGTAGCATTAGAAGGACACATTTTGGAATTACTGGGCACCAAGCCAATAATTTATTTTAACCTGCTTAATTTATATATACAGTGTATTTTTTCCAGAACAAGCAAAGTTGTTTTTTTTCCATTGTAAGAAGGAAATGTTCCTTTTTTTTTCAATAATTAGATTGACTTCACATGGAATTGTGCACATGACAGAATACCTTGTGTTCTAATTTTAAGTCATGCTTTTCAGATACAAATGGTCTTTGGAATTATGCTTTATTTATGATAATAGGAATCTTCAATGTTAGACTGGACAAATGTCAGTATCAAAATACATTGATAGCCCTAGCTGGTTTGGGTCAGTGGATAGAGTGTTGGCCTGCAGAATGAAGGGTTCTGGGTTCAATTCCAGTCAAGGGCACATGCCCAGGATTCAGGCTCAATTCCCAGTGAGGGGTGTGCAGGAGGCAGCCAATCAATGATTCTCTCATCATTGTTCTCTCTCTCTCTCTGAAATAAAAGAAAATATATATGTGTATATATAATACATTGATATTTTTAAAGTTATTTCACAGAAGTCTAGACTTTATTTCCTACTTTTTTTTTTTATTGGAACCTGTGAACCAAATTTAGCACACATTTGCTTCAGGAAAGTGTGATGGATGAGTTTATACTGAAGTGGGCAAGCAGAGAGGTTGAGGAGCCACACTGCTCATTCTGCGGCACTTGGAGCTCTTGACTTTGGTGCTGTTTTTTCCCTGACTTGTTCTTCATCTCCCATATACTCTCTTGTCTTGTTTACTCAACCTACCTTCTGGAGGTAGCTGAGAATAGCTTTAAGTGCCACCTCACTTAGATATATGTGCATTTTCTTTAATCCTTTCCTGATGATATGTTTTTATTGATTTTTAGAGAGAGAGGAGGAGAGAGAAACATCAATGTGAGAGAGAAACATCGATCAGTTGCCTCCTGTACATGCCTGAACCAGGAATCAAACCTGCAACATTTTGGTGTACAGGATGATGCTCCAATCAACTGAGCCACTCGGCCAGGGCAATATATGTGCATTTTTAGTCTGAATTCTAAAAGATGAAAAATCTCAGCTACAGGATTTGAGTAGTGTGATCTTCCTGGTATCATTGTACTTAAAGGCTTACTTGATGAGCCACCAAACATATTTTTGCTTAATAAGAAAGGTGTGTATGAAAGGATGTATTAGTTTTCTTTTCCTGCCGTAACACATTGCCACAACTTAAGTATCTTAAAACAGCACTCATTTATTATCTCACAGTTCTGTGAATCTGAAATCCAGGCAATTTGGTTCAGCTGGTTCTCAAAGACCTTGGATGCATATGTGCATAACCCATGGGCATAGACAAAAGGGTGATTCCTTGATTTCACAAGGCTGAAATCAAGTAATCAGTAGGCTATCTATATACTTTTCTGGAGACTCCAAGGGAGAATCTGTTTCTAGGTGGTTTAGGTTGCTGACAGAATTCAGTTCCATATAATTGTATGACTGAGTTTTCCAATTGCTTGCTAGTTATCAGATAGGAGGCATTCTCAGCTTTAGAGCCTGCCCACATTCCTTGGATTATGATCCTTTCCCTTCATTTTCAGTCAGCAACAATGGGTCAAGTCAGTGTGTGTGTGTGTGTGTGTGTGTGTGTGTACACACACACACACACATTGACTTGAGAGAGAGAAACATCAATGATGAATATCATCCATTGACTATCTCCTGCATGCCCCCTACTGGGGATTGAGTCCACAACCCAGGCATGTGCCCTGACCAGGAATCGAACAGAATAGCAAGGTCAGAAACAAATCCACACAATATGACTACTTGGTTTATTACCAAGATAGCACTGCAGGGGAGTGGGGAGAGGTCTGCTTGTCAATAAATGGTGCTGGTTTAAATTTCCACATTGGAAGGAGGTGGAGGGGTGTGAGGGCTACAGATGTCTCACATTCTTCATACATAAAAAAGTTAATTTCAGGTCTGCTTAGAACTAAATTTGAAAAGCAAAACAATAAAATTTCAGAAGACACATGCCCTTAGGGTAGGAAAATATCTCTTAAACAAGATACAGACATCACTAATCATAAAGGAAAAGAGTGGTAAATGTGACTCCGTTAAAATTTTCTTTTTTCTTGGAGGGAAGGTAGGGGAGGGTG
>NW_005353838.1:8351342-8357752 GCF_000412655.1 Myotis brandtii | reverse complement strand
GGGCAGGGGTAGGCTGGAGGGGGTCAATGGGGGAAAATAGGGGACATATGTAATATTTCCAACAATAAAGGTTTAAAAAATATTTCTTTTAATCAAAGGACATGATTAAGATAGTGAAAAGGCAAGCCACAGAGTGGGAAAAAATATCTGTAGCACACCATATAATCAATTAATACAAATAGATAAGAAAAAGACAAACAACCCAATATAAAAATGGGAAAACACCTGAACAATGAGCCCATGCTCATATAAAAAGATTCTAGTCTTTTAAAAAATATATTTCATTGATTCAGAAGAGGAAGGGAGAGGGCAAGAGAGTTAGAAACAGCAAAGATGAGAATCATTGATCGGCTGCCTCCTGCAGACCCCACACTGGGGATTAAGCCCACAACCCGGGCATGTGCCCTTGACTAGAATTGAATCTGGGAGCCTTCAGTCCACAGGCTGATGCTCTATCCACTGAGCCAAACCAGCTAGGGCAAAAGATTCTATTCTTCATTAATAATCAGAGAAATACAAAATAGTGTCATAATAAGTTAGCAGTACACATCCTTTAGACCAGTGGTTCTCAACCTCCCTAATGCCACAACCCTTTAATACAGTTCCTCATGTTGTGGTGACCCCCAATTTCATTGTTACAAATTGAACATAATTAAAGCATAGTGATTAATCACAAAAACTATGTAATTATATATGTGTTTTCCGATGGTCTTAGGTGACCCCTGTGAAAGGATCGTTTGACCCCCAAAGGGGTCGTGACCCACAGGTTGAGAACCGCTGCTTTAGACCAACAAAAATTAAAAGTTCAGACAATTCATGTGTTGGTGAGAATGTGGAGCAACAGGAAATTTTATATGTTACTAGAGGCCCGGTGCATGAAATTCGTGCACTGGGAAGGGCTGTCCCTCAGACTAGCCTGCGCCCTCTTGCAGTCCGGGAGCCCCATGATCGATTGCCCCACAGAGGAAGGCCCTGACCGCCCACTGCAGCGCCACCTGCCAGGTAGCCTGGGTCTCCCTCTGCCCACCCGGGCAGGGCTCTGCTATCGATTACCCCGCAGAGGTAGGACCTGCCCACCTGCCGCAGCACCTCTTTGGGGCAATTGCTGAGCCCCTCCGATTGATTGTCCCGCCAGCCGGTGGCCTGGGCATTCCTCTGCGGGGCAATCATGGGGTGATGGTGGGACCCCCTGACCAATTGCATCTCACCTGCCTTGGTAGGCCTGGTGCCAGTGCGTGTCATAGCGTGATCATCCGGACAGTCATTCTGCTGTTCGGCCGTTCAGTTGATTTGCTTATTACACTTTTATTATTATAGAAGATTGTTGGTTATATAAATTGGTACTATCATTTTGAAAAATTCTTGCATAGTCTTGTAGAGCTGAAGATAAACATGCCCTATGTACCAATAATTCCATTCCAAGCTAAAAATTCTATAGAAATCTGTTTAGGTGCTTCAGGACACACATACACACACACACACGCACGCACACTCACAACGGCATTGTTTATAATAGCCTACAGGTTGATATAGCCTATATGTCCATCAATAATAGATAAGTAAATTATGGTATATCCATGCAATATAGTAATCTAAGCAATGAAGACGAATAAACCACAGCCACATCCCATGGCTGAATCTTAAAGACATAACATTGATTAAAGAATTTTAATATGTATAAAAAACTTACTCTATAATTCCATTTATGTAGAGTTAAAAAAAAACAGGCATAAACTATATTGTTTAAAAATGAGCAGTTAGGCAGTAAAACTACAAAGAATGTAAATAATTCGATAATCATTATAGTGGTTATTTCTGGGCACTTGGGGTTTATAAGTGAAGGGGCACATTGGGACCTTTTGGGATGTTGGTAATGTTCTACTTTTTGACCCAGTGGAGATACATGAGTATTTAAGTTATAGTCTTTAAGTAGCACACTCCTGTTTTATGGGCTTTTCTCTGTGTTTGCTATACTAACAATCACAAAAAATAATTCTAATCTTTTTCTCCCATTCTTCCTGATGCGTTCTCTAGTTAGAAGCATAGAGACTTAGAGTTGTTATAGCAAGACTACAAAGAGAACACACAGTTCAGTCTTTAAAAACAAAAACACTTCCAAAGTAGGTTCTCAACACCACCAAAAAAAGAAGCTTTGCCGAGAGTGAAACATAGCATTTGACCTTATTTCCCTCCCAGCCCTGGTCAGATTAGCTAAAAAAGTACTGAACTGGGAGGAGTATATGGAGCATACCACTGAAGAAGATTGGGAAGCCAGGGAGGGAAGGATAGATTTGATGGGAGAGTGGAAAAACAGCATCAGAGTGGGCTGAGTGCCATTTCAGTGGACAGGAAAGGAGGCTTAGGGTAGAAGCCAGGAAAGCTGTTATCAGAGGAGCTTTTGAAGGCTGCCTACTGCCTACATATGCATCATCCAGCAAAGGACACTAGCTTTCCTCCGAACTTCCTGATAGTAAGCCTAAGATGCCTCTGTCAAAGATGGAGGGTGAAGTTGTGGTACTGTACAATCTTCCTCTTTCCATTCCTCCCTTCTGTTATACCCCTAGAGATTTTAGTCTGTGGGGCCCAAGACTCTGTATTTTAGTAAGCACTGTGGGTAACTCTTATGCAGGTGGCCTCTGGTACTGGAGTACCATTGCCCAGGGAAACGCCCATCAGCACTTGTTAAAAATCCGAATTTATGAGCCCCATACCAGACACGTAGAATCAGAATTTCCAGAGAAGGGGTCTGAGAGTTTACTTTTTTAAACAAAGACCCCAGGTGATTCACAGGGAAGCCTGGGAAACTGCTCGAGACTACTTTTTATTTTCTGTTTTTCTGCAATGTACTTAAAAACATCTGTTTATAATAATTGCATTTTGAAAAAAAAAATAAGTACCTCATGGAAAAGAACAGATTACAAACTATATTTTTTTTCTCCAGTCCAGATTTCTCCTCAGGGCTGAAGATTCATAATCTGTTTATGTGGCGTCTCTCCTTGCAGTCACAAAAACATCTTAAACTCAATGTGTTCAAATTGAAATCACCCCCTTCCCTAAAACCCAACTCTATTTCAGTGTTCCCACATCTTAGTAATAGCAGCATTACTATCCACTCACTGTGCCTGACAGAAATCCCATCATCTCTGACTCCTCCCTCTCCTTCAATCCCCATTCAGCCCCACCAAATCTAAATTCATCATCAAAAGCTAACATTTTCTTTCCTAAATTGTTCCATTTCCCCGTTAACATAAAACAAACAAACAAAAACAACCGTTCAAACCTGTAAAGAATTTTTGTGTTTATTTGAGCCAAACTGTCAACAATTGCTGGGAAGCAAAACCTCAACGTGTTGGGATAATGCTCCGGAGAATGGCAGGTTTTTACCTTGTTTTTATAAATTACCATCAAAGGAGGAGCCATAAGTGAGTTACAAGAAATCCATTGGTGATAGATTAGGGAGATCGGAGAAAGCAAAGCGGGGAAACCTCTGGGATTGGATAAAAAGTGAAATGATGGACATATGGTTCTTTTCCATAGGTGGATACAGGATAGTTAACAGCTGACAATTAACATGATAACAATAACAATGGGGGGAATTTGTGGTCTCCAGCTCTGGTGCCATGTGTTGTGCCCTAAAGGGTCTTGAAAAAGGGAAATTACAAGTTACCCAGACATTTCACAGGTATGCTATCTTAGATGCAGAAAGACAACAGGCTCAGTAAAGATTGAAGTTGATCATTGTCAGGGAAAATAGTGGCCTAGGAAATGACTACCGACTATAAAGAGCTTTTAGTTAAATTTTTAATTTCAGACTATCCTTTGTGTTACTTTAGGTCTTTGAGTTTGCAAAACCGCCATGCAGGCCTCCCTGAACTAGTCAGGTTAGCATGTGGCCTTTTTTTCCCCATCCATGCCCCCACTTGTCTTCATCTCCTTGTTCCCACCCCAATCCACTTGACTACTACCCACACTAACCACCATCATAAATCCTAATTGGTCCACTGCTGGCCCTGTTCATATTCTCACATTGCAGCTGGAATGATCTTTTCAAAACATAGTTCTGATCAGATCAAATTCCCTCCCCACTATGTTCTCAAGAAAAAGATGAAGGTTCTCAGTATGGCCAGTGAGGCCTTGCTTAGTGTGGTCTTAGTGCTTCACACTGTAGCACCCACTCCCTGCAACCTATGGCCTACTAGGCCACAATGGCCTACTTTCAATCCATCAGGCTTATAATGTTCCTTCCTGACAAGATGCTGTTACATAAGATGTTCTGCTTCCTTTTCTCTGTTCTTCAGTTTTTCATCCTTTAGATCTCCATTCCAGAGTGACTGCCTCAAAGAGGCCTTTCCTAAATGTTCTGACCAGGTCAATGAATGATCCACTGTAAGCCCCGTAGCACCTATCTCTTGCAACTTTCATTTATTTCTCTAAATACATGTGGCTCACTTAATTAGACCTTTTAGAATTCCTTTGGCTAGAATAGTTTCCTGTCTCATCTTTTCTGGTGCTCTTGCAATTTCACTTCCTGAGAATGTATCGCAGTATAATTTTAGAATTAGTAGGAAATAGCTCTAATATTTGGACTCAATTAAGCACCACTTTCATTGGCTTTCCCACATAACCTCTGGCTTATTATTTCTGAACCTTTGAACATTTGTCTCTATCACAGTACTTAGTTTGTTGTTGTTTTCTTGAAGGTTTCTTTCACTAGTGTCAGTTGCTTCAGGGCAGCTGCTTTATTTATCTCTGTGTCCTCAGCACTTAACACAAGGTCTTGTCCTCAATATTTAGAAGGACTCTCGCAGCTTGTAGTCCAGCCATATAGTGCACATGTCCATTTCTCAGCTGGTAACGTCTTCCCTCACTGTGTCTAACACTCTTACCACTTGATAGAAAGGAGGCCGTGGGTACAGTGTTACCTTCAACAATAAAATCTACTTTTCAGTTTCCTCATTTGCAAAAGGATACCTTAAAAGTTGGTGGGGAGGATTAAAATAATGACTCAGTACTTCTCTCCCTCTCCTTGCCAGGCCAAATCTCTGCTCTTCTAGAGCAATTACCTAGAGAATTTTGTGGCTGGATTAGGTTTCTGGAATCTCATCCAGCTAACTCTTCTGTTTCCCACTTCCTGTTTCTTTCCCCTTTGCAAATAGACTCTCTGATGGCTCAATTAAAACTAGAGAATAAATCCTTAGCAAGCGGAAAACATTCCCTACCTATTCTTTTAGAAAAAGAGATCTTCCTGAGAGGAGATGCAGTATTTGCCTAACAGCACAGGCCTTTAAAAAACAAACCCACATGCTGAAATAGCGAAGGTTGAAAAACAAAATGCTTACTTTCTATATTAAACTAGGCGAACGGCTTTCCTTTTCTTCTGGATTTATCAAGTGCCTGACCCAGCGTTCACAACAAGCAAACTTTGGTTCCCTTTCCTTCATCCTGTTACTAGAGATTTTTAGCAGCGAGGACAAGAAACTCCCCAGAGGATTATCTGGTAGCTTCAGAAATAAATTATTCTTACTATGTAGATACCACGTTCAGTTGCCTTTCTTGTTTGCATATTAAAAAAAAATTTACTCTAAAAATCAGCGCCACTTTTTAACCTTAGAACGTGTAACCAATAGAACAATCCCACGCACGTGTGTGAGCACGGGGTCCGAAACACATGCCACAGGCGCAGGTGATCACGACAACAGCTTTTGCTGCGGCTTCTCTACCCTTCTCCGTGCTACCTCGTGTGGTCCAAGTATCTAGTTACTCAGGGCTGTCATTCCCGTTTGACGGGGAAACTGAATGCTCGCCAGGCAACGTTTCCAAACGGGGGCAAACGGAGGCTGGGAGGTTACGTTGTTGGGCCCAGGTGTCAGATGGACCTTTGAAGGGAGTGTTTTTGAGGTTTCAAGAAAGAAAACTCGGCTCATGTTGTTATCTCCATTTTGGAATCAGCCTCACTTGGCACTGGAAGCTCACCACGCACGGGTGAGGTGAGCGTGCAGTTATCAAGTGACTCCTTGACGTCGTTGGTGGTAGGAGCCTCAGGCTCTCCTGGCTGTTTTCTCACCGATTTTTTTTTTTTTTTGGAGGAGCTGGTCCCTTCTATGACGTGTAGCACTAACTGGCTCTGCTACCCGCTGGATGACGGCGACCAGGGGGGACTCTTCAGGGAGGAGAACCTTCCATCCGCACCCACCTCCACCTTCGACCCCACTCCTCGCTCGTGATGGTCCTAGACTCCCAATTTCGGGCGTTTTCCTTCTCCGAGGAAATCTGCAGAACGGGCTTTAGAGGCAAAGGCGGAGGCAGAGGAAGAGGGAGAACTAACTGTATCGGTCAGAGTCAAAATCCATAGCATCCCACCTCCGAGTCGCGACGACCCGCACCCGCTTTGGCTGTGAAGTCACCCGGGG
>NW_005353838.1:8333492-8350726 GCF_000412655.1 Myotis brandtii | reverse complement strand
TCTGCGGCCCACCTGCGTGGAGGCGGAGGGTCAGAAGGCCCTCCGCCGCGCCGTGGCGTTCAGTGTCCGACCCCGACTTTCTGAGTTGCTCGGAGGCGCCCGGAGTCGGACAGATCGGGAGGGACCGAAAACTGTCAGTGTCACGCGGCCCGGCCCCGGCGTGTGGGCGTGGATTGTGTACAGTTTAGGGAAGCCTGTGCGCGGCGGTTGTCCTGATCTGAGGAGTGGTGGGCCCCGGAGGGGGTGGGGGGACGGGCAGGGGCGCTCAGTTGTCGTGAGCATGGCCGAAGAGCAATAGTTTTCATTCTTTAATGCTGTGTGTGGGGATGGAGAGGGAGTTGGGACCGGTGAACTCCGTTTTGCTGACGGCTCCCTCGCCGGACTAAGTAAAACCTGTGACTCACCAACTTTTCCATGGTCGGCTTTTCCTAATTAGTTCCTGGTTTGTGATGCCTGGTGTCAACTGTTTTCTCCTTTCTCTGGGGCCTGGGTGTCACCACTGACAAGACTAACCCTGTTCTGCAGGGGTTTGTGTGGATGTGCATAAGCTTGATTTCAGGCTTATGTTCAAACTGGCAGGGAATGCTCATCTCTTATCCTCAGCTGTCCCCACAGTTCCGTTTTAGGAGGACCAAGTTGATTTTGAACACATTTAAAAAAAATACGAGTGATGCATTTAAAATCAGAATTTTATATAGTGTTTATGTATTGTTAAATTGGAAAAGGATATAAGAAGAGGAGGACATTATTGGCTATCATAACTTCATATAAAAAAACTTTCTAATCAGATCATCATTTTTGGTAGTGTTTAGTTCAGAATGAACATTGATCTACCATGAAGACCAGAACGTAATCATCATCTAGTAAAAGTGCTTTTGGAGGTGTACTTCTTTTCAGTAATTTTATTTTTAGGCAATAAATGTGGCAGTTTGGGATATTTCAGAAATGCCTTTTCAATTATGTACTCGAAAGTTAGAGTTTTGGAACAGACCACTTTTAATCTTAAATTGAATAGTACACTGTGTTATAGAGGTACTGTTGGTAGTGGTTGAGTAGTTTCTACTTGTTTTAAATTTGATAAACATAACACTAAACTTCCTTTGCTTTTAAAGGCCTACATGTTATTTTAATGGAAGAATCTGCAGAGTATTTTGCTTTATTTTTTATACTAAAGATGAGAGCAATACAGTTTCAGTAAAAACAAACTGCAATTTTATTTTTCAATTTTAAAATTATGAAGCAGGTTCTTTATAGGAAGTTAGAAAGAAATGTGTTCATATTAGAAGTACTGTCTGTACTACCTGTGTTTTCTGGTAATTGTAATGACAATGGCTACAATGCACTTAAAATTTGTTGGATACTGTACCAAGTGATATATAATTTCATTTAATTCATACAATAATTCTGTGAAGTATAGATATTTTTGCCACTTTACAAATGCAGAAACTGAGGCTTAGAATTTAATTTACCCAAGATCACATAGCTAGTATGTGTTTGAGTCATATTTTGAACCTAGACTTTTTCTACTCCATTATTTTAATATGACTTGAAATGAGCTGAAAATCTAAAAATAACATGCCCCAAGATTTTAAATTTTGACATCCAAACCTGAGTGTGAATTGCAGTTAATAGAAAAAAACATCATGTACTGTGGGGGCATTATTATTCATTGAAAACATATTAGATGCACCTAGCTTGTAAGGTCATGTCAAGTCCCATTATGATATCAGAGTGGAAAGAGACTCTGTACATGTTCATGGAAGAGTTCTTGGGGATAAGCCACTTGAAATTGAGCCATCTGTCCACTCAAGGACAAGCACATTGATTTATGCTTCAGAAAGAAATGCTAGTTATTTGGTCCCAATGTAATTTCCATGTGTTGAAAGGAAGCAGAGATGGGCTAGAAAACAGCAATGATCATAACAGTTAAAACAACAATTTGTATTGAGAAATTAATATGGGTCAGGCACTGTTATAAATCGTTTTGAAGGCATGATGTCATTTAAGCCTTTCAACATTTAAGAGGGTCCTTAACTATCCCTCCTTTGAAGATGAAGATATTGAGTAACTGAGGGTAACCTATTTGCCCAAGGTTTTATAGTAAGTAATGGGTCACAGGAATTGGAATTAAGATGTTTGGGTGGCAAGGAGGGAAAAAGTGTTTGAAAATAGAAGAGGTATGAAATTAAAGCTATAGAGAAATAGTTGATTTATTTAACTTTGTTATACTTTTATATCTTTATAACATTACATGTGCATTATAGTAAGTTAGCTTCTTTAACAAATACCAGAAATTGATAGGAAAATTGCTGGAATAATGAGGGTTTACTGGTTTTTTGATTATGAGCCTAAAAGCATAGATATGGCATTTAATGACTGTTACTCTAATGTTTTAGAGGACAAATTGAAAAGCACAATCCTCTGCTTCAGGGATCTTGAAGGCTAAGCCATAGTTTATTTCATTAATTCCAAAACAATTCTCCAAGCAAATAATTGATGTCAAAATCAGTATTAATTACAATTTTATGCATATATTTCACATTATACTTATTTTAAAAGTGCTATACAATAAACAAAGGAAGTGCCTGCAGGTTTCTAGTGTCGGTTCTGCTTCTAGCTGGAGTTGCATGATTTTGGCAAACCATTAGCATCTCTTCCACGCAGATTTATGCATTCAAAGTTAATCAAATGAAGGAATTGGGCTACATGATATACTATACTAACACTGTCTCCTGTGTTTATAACTTATTTTCCACTTCAGTATCTCTGTTTACCAGCTATATGAGAATGGCACAGGTGCTTTCATGTATTTTATATATAAACTAGAGGCCCGATGCACGAAAATTCGTGCAAGAGTAGGCCTTCCTTCCCCTGGCTGCTGCCCTCCTCCGGCCTCCCGCAGGCACCCGGGACCTGTGCTGGCTTCCCTCCGGCCGCCCACAGGCACCCAGGACCCAGGCTGGCTTCCCTCTGGCCCTGGCTTGGTCAGGAAGGATGTCCGGAATGACTTCAGGAAGACATCTGGTCTAATTAGCATATTACCCTTTTATTATTATAGATAGTTCAATCACATATATAAACTAGACTTTATTTCTGATTTTGTGTTAACTGGTTGCTTTAAAAAAAATCAAAACTAAAATGTGTCTGGCTCTAATATCTTTGGGGCCTTAATAAATTACTTCACTTCCCTAGCCTCAGTTTCATCATTTATAAAATGGAGCAATAGTAGTATCTAAATGATAACATTCATGTAATAAAGCATTTATTTTAGGGCCTGCTAGAGTGTAAGTGCTTAGCAAGTGTTTAACTGATACTATCATTGTTGTTATTACTTTCAAATATTAAAAATTCTGATTTGTGATGGCTACAAACTTAACTTGGCATGTAAGTCCGTTACAAATCAAAATGTGTAGGTCAGTTGTGTACAAAACTAGATAACCATACATTAGTTTCAAAATAATGGGATGATGTATACTTTGAAAATACCAACTTAAAGTTGTTCATCTGAATCTCCCCTTCCCAGTCATCTTTCTTGATTATTTTTTAGCATCTTAAGAAGGTTTTAAGGTCTATTTAATGTCTTAACTCAGAAATGTATACTTTCATTAAAGTTCCTGGATTTCCTACAACTGCATTTAGAAATTTGAATATTGAGTTAATATTGAAGGATTAATAATATTTAGATTGCAACTTAAATATGGCTTATAACATTCGTTATATTTATAAACTTCAAAAAATTTTGGGAGAGATTATAGTTATTTCTGTCTGTAAAAATTATTCTGTAAGTGAAAGTATTATATAGTTAGGCTCTTTGTTACTTCTCTAACCAAAAAGTCCAAGATAGATATGGCTTATGCTAATTCTAGCCTATTAGTAGTGTTGCAGGGAGTACTTACTTGGTACTGGCGTTATTATTATTATTTTTTTATTACATATATGGTTTAAAAAATGTTAAGAATCATGACCTAACTTTTTATTTTATGGAAATGAAATAGTTTTATACATTGGCAGTATGTAACTATAACCTGGTAAAATATATATAAGTTTGAAAGTGTACTTTCACTGGTTCAACTTAAAAGAATAAAAAATTGTATAATTATTGACTGGTATATTGATTTAGAATATAATTGCTGATACATTTTCAAGCATATGGTAATATTAGAATACATTTCAGAGTAATAGAAAAACAACTAAATGAAGAGGCTATACAGATAGCTGACATGAAGATCAACTAACCTGAGGGGGACTTAGATACAGTTTTAGAGAGAAATGTTTATTTGGGTTTTAAACAGTAGTGAACAGATGAGAACTCTGAAGATAGAGTGGCTTTTGGCCATGTTTTTTTCTGAGCTATTGGACAAATCACTAAACCTCTTTAACTTAATTTTCTTGTAAAATGGTAACAATGAAGGCTATTCTGTGAAAAGTGATAGCATCAACTCTAACTTACAGAAAAGAAAATTAAGGTTCAGAAACATGAAATGATTTACTCAAGGTCACAGGTAGCCTTGAAAACCTTGTTTTCTAATTTAAATCCAGTTGGATTTCTATATTATTATTTGTAAGGTGATATTATTCTAAACATTGTAAAATACCTTTAATTTCAAATAACTAGTTGGAGACAGCTGAAAGAAAAAGTTGTGTTTAGTCATGTAGAATGAAAATAATAGATTAAAACTTTTCTGACAAGAACAATACGGGGGACTTACTTTAAAGAACAGAAAATTGCAAAGTAGTAAGAATATACACTTCTAAAATGCCTTGCCATTAAAAAGCTTTTTCAGCTTTATCTTCACTTTTAAATATGTCCTAGCTTGGAAGAAAGGATTTTTTAAAAGATGGACTCTATTTCAAGACTGTCTAAATTAAAATTTCACATAAGTGGAGTCCAAGGAAATTAATCTTCTATAGTATTTTTAAGGAGTACTACAACATCTAAATTATAGTGGATAGGCTGTGTGTTGTAACTTAAATTTTTTAAGTGCTTGTTTTATTTCTAGCTGTGAATTTCTTTGGACAATTGATGATATTTATCATTGTGCCCAGTTTCTACAATTAAAAGATGGGTGGATTATTTTCCCGATGGAGGGTAAGTTAACTTTTCTTTACAGTCAGTTTTTTAGTCTGATATGAAAGTGTCCAATAAAGTTATTTGTGAGAGTCTCCTTTGTGATGTAGACTTGAATAGTAGTTTGATATTATCCCTGACTCTAATTTTTCTTCTCTTACAAATTAGTTTTTTATTTGGACTTCAGAGTTCTACTTGCTATATAGGTGTCTAATGTCTCTGTTTAACAATTATTTCATTCTGACTTATGAATTGTTTTTATTTCTCTATGTATTTATGTATGAGTAGTTATCTTTTCTTGTTTTTTTCTCATAATACCTAAATTTCAATCTTATTTGAAAGATAGTTGAAAATAGTATTTGATACAGTACTTATGTTTTTACAGGTTATATTTCTTTGCTTAAAACTTGTTGCAAATATTTACTGAAGTCACACTAAATATACTTTCAGGAAATATAGGTTAAACAGATTTAAAAATGCAGTCTGATTTTAATTGGTTAATTCTTTAGAGGAAATAGCTCAACTTTAGAGCTAGAAAATATAAAATACATTGATAAATATTCTTCTCTAATATAAGAGGAGGTAATATAGTCTAGGACAGTGATGGCGAACCTGTGACACGCATGTCAGAGGTGACATGTGAACTCATTATTTTGGTTGATTTTTCTTTGTTAAATGGCATTTAAATATATAAAATAAATATCAAAAATATAAGTCTTTGTTTTACTATGGTTGCAAATATCAAAAAATTTCTATATGTGACACGGCACCAGAGTTAAGTTAGGGTTTTTCAAAATGCTGACACGCCGAGCTCAAAAGGTTCGCCATCACTGGTCTAGGAAAAATTATTTTGCTTATTTTAGACTCCTTTTTACCATAATAATGGAGTCTAGTAATACTTGGTACACAATTTAGTTTTCAGCTATTGCTGGAACTGCTCTGTTTTGGATTGGCATTATATTTACCCCTGCCCTCCTTTAGAAACCTTTTTACAGAAGATCAAATTTATCTATTTTTTTGTCTCTTGTGTTAGGTTGGACCATATGAAATTGCCAATTTTCAACAGCTTTGACTTAAATAAATAGCAATTTCATATGGTTCAACCTAATGTTAACAACTCTTGTGGGAACTACAATGAATTGATATTCATTACCCACTTAGATTGTTGAGTATATAATTGGTAAACATTTTCTCAAGTGTTGTATGAGTCATTTTGGCTGGTTTTTATTCTAGGTGGTATTAAAAACACCCTTAACAAACAAGCTCTGCTTTAATGAAGTATTTTTAGATGCCTTTTTAAAATCTGATCTTCAGAGAAGTACTTTAGGAATTCAGAATGATTTAGACCTCCAGAGTCCTAACTGACGTTTTAGCAATAGAAAATCAGACTAATTTTAGTCTTGAATTTTTAATATATGATTTTTTTTTAATAATATCTAAGAAAATTTTGTTGGAGGAAAATTTGTTTCTCTTGATAAAAATATGTTCTGTTGTGTTTAAGAATGGTAAAAATGGAGCTATCAGTTAAAGGTACTTCTAGGGCTAAAAAGACGTTAAGTGAAAAATGCTTATTTAATCTTATTTATATAGTCTTGTTTATAATTATAATTTTTATTTAAATCTAAATTTTATTTATAAATAAACAGGAATATATATAGTTTGACAGCATTTGAAAAAACAATTTTCGGTTAAAGTGTTCTTTTATGATTATATAAATCAAGGTGTTTCTAAATTTGCAATAACAAGTTTTAATGCTGTGTCTCATTTCTGTTTCTGTAACAGACAAAACCTTCAACTGTAGAAGTTCTGGAAAATATAGATAAGGTAAGTTCTTTGTCTCTGGGGTGTTTTAAATCCATTTTAGGTATTATGTAAATACTATTTTAGTATATATTATTTTGGAGACTGGATCTGGTATGGGAATTTAGAGATGATAGAGAGTAAGCATGAAAACTCTGATGTTACATAATCTCAAAAAAATCCAGTCTATCACTGATTTAAGATTGTGCCAAGCAATAGAGCCTGTTCTAATGGAATTAGATGTGTACAGCGTTGTGTAAATCAATGTTACAGGTGGATAAAGTAGATTATAAAATAGTCTGCAACAATTTTTATTAGTCTGCAAACTTCACAGCTTTTTATGCTTTCTATGATTATTAAAAATGGCTATTTCTTGGGAATACTGAGAGTGATGAATGGATTGAAAAATATAGTATAGATCACTGTTTCAATATTTATTAATTCTTTTTATAGCCAAATATTTTATAGACCTTATACAGGAGAATTCCTATTTGATTTAAGACTATTTATTGATGCTAGTTTCAAACCTCCAATTTTTGATAGGTTAAAAATGGTATCTTAAAATATTGCATTTAAAAAAGTGATTTGTCAGAATAGGTATTTTTATTTATTTTTAATTTTAGTTTTTCATATTATGTTCTATTTTAAAATATTAAGATATTCTATTTCATTGAAATTTAAGAGTTCTTTATAATCTCTATCATGTGAAAAATTTTTGTCAACATGTTTAGGAAATTTGAGATTAAATAGTATAAAATAATTTTCTCTTAACAGGAAATTCAAGCATTGGAAGAATTTAGGGAAAAAAATCAGAGACTACAAAAATTATGGGTTGGAAGATTAATTCTTTACTCCTCAATTCTCTATCTGTTTACATGTTTAATTGTATACTTGTGGTATCTTCCCGATGAACTTACAGCAAGACTTGCCATGACACTCCCATTTTTTACTTTCCCATTGATGTAAGTAAATTGTTCTTTTTGTTGACCTTTCCTCTTTCTGATTAGACAGTTTTAATATATTTAGTCTTTTTTTAATTAGAAAAAAAGCAATGTCTCAGATTGAATAAATATGTGTTGTTTTTGCATTTTGAAAAATACTTCTTTAAAAAAGTAAAATGATGTTTTAAGCCTTTTCATATAGTTCAACATACCTGAGGAATATGACCCAGTGACATTAGTAATAAAGACTCTGGCAATCTTTTGTGATTCTCTAATAGAGGTCAATCTTCCCTACGTGTATTGGGCATGGAATGGGCATTTCAAATTGTGGGTAGTGGCAAGTGAGGGAGGGTTTGTAAAACAAAAAGAAAAACTGCCCCAATGATTCTGAATATATTCCATTCATTCTATTTGTTTTCCCCTCTTTTTAATCACTGCTATAAAACAATTGGCCCTTATGATAGAAATATTTTATAATTTAGTACACTACAGAAGATGTAATGTGATTGAGAATTGAATAAAAAATTTGTCCATTCAGTCAATACACCTTTATGGGTACCAACTGCATAGACATTGGATTATAATGGTGTATGGTACACAAAAATACAAAATTTTTGACTGTAGAGTTTAGACAGCATACATTAAATTAAGTACTAAGTATGATGAATATTATGAAAAAGAAGTGCCAAATGCTATGGGAGGATTAACAGGGGCCCTCAAACAATCTGGGGAGGAGGTGGGGGTCAGGGAATGGCCTTTGTATTCATTTTCTATTGCTGCCACAAACTTAGTGGCTTAAAGCAACACCCATTTGTTGTATTACAGTTGTGCAGGTGAGAACAGAAGGCTTGACTGGTTCCCTATATAGGGTCTTACAGGTCTAAGACAAGGTTATTAGCTGGTCTGGGATCTTATCTAGGGTCTCTTAGGGGGAGAATCTTCATTCAACTTCTGCTGTATCTCTCTGACTCTTCTGCTGTATTCTGCCCTCGGGTGTAGAAAGCTCTGCTTTTAAGGGTTTAACAGATTATATTAGACCCACTAGGATAATCTTTCTATTTTATTTATTTGTTTGTAAATATGTTTTTATTGATTTCAGAGAGAGAAAGGGAGAGGGAGAGAGATAGAAACAGTGATTAGAGAGAACCATTGATCAGCTGCCTCATGCACAACCCCCTACTGGGGATTGAGCTCGCAACCTGGGCATGTGCCCTGCGTGGGAATCTAACCATGACCTCCTGGTTCACAGATTGGCGCTCAACCATTGAGCCATACCAGCTGGGCTCAATGTGTTCTTTAAGTCCTAAAAACAACACCAAAATTCAAGAGTTGAGAGATCTTTCTAGTCATTCTCCTGTATAAGAAGAGAGAATAAAAAATGTAAACTCTGTAAAGTAAGAGCATGACTTATTTAAGGGTCAAAAAGATAGGTATATCTGGCATTTGTAATGGAGAAGAAGCGAGCTTGCAGAATCAGGCAGGATCTAGATCAGCCATGGGCAAACTACGGCCCGCGGGCCGGATTCGGCCCGTTTGAAATGAATAAAACTAAAAAAAAAAAAAAGACCGTACCCTTTTATGAAATGATGTTTACTTTGAATTTATATTAGTTCACACAAACACTCCATCCATGCTTTTGTTCCGGCCCTCCAGTCCAATTTAAGAACCCATTGTGGCCCTCGAGTCAAAAAGTTTGCCCACCCCTGATCTAGATCATGGAGAATCATGGAGAAAAGTTTGAATTTAATTTTGGGTGAAATGTGAAGTTTGTAAAGGTTTTAATGGAAGAATGGCTTGTGATTTAACTTAAAAGGATCATGTGTGCTGCTTTGTAGAGATTAGGAGGACAAGAGTAGAAATGGGGAGGAGGCTATTACAGAAGTAATCTAAAAATGGAAGATGGGTTGGATTGCCCAGTGGCAGTGGAGATGTGTAGATGACTTGTGTTTTGGAAGTAAAACTGAGATAGTTTGATGGTAGAAAATAAGAGGTAAGGGAAAAGGAGGAATCAAGGTTGTGATTCTTAGTTTTTTTGGTTTGACATGGGGGAAGGATAGGATCTTTTTCTTAGGGATTACTATAATAAAAAATTTTTTTGTCTCTTTAGTCTTTAGTGCAAGGTATAGTTTCAAATTGGAACTCCTGGAGCTCATAAAATTTTAACTTTGTAGGTAGAAAAAAGAACCAAAAATTGAGGGCATACCATTACAGAATAAATGTCTTGCCATTTTATTTTTCTTTGGAAATCTTTTGGAATGCTTCTTACTTTAAGTCTAGTAGCAGACTTTATAATGCTGTGTGGCTTTCTCTCATTTTCCTTGTATTTTTTCATAAAAAGAGGGGAGAAAAGAAATTTGGAAAGGGAATTAGCATTACTGTGCTAATTTTAATGGCTACCCACAAACTGATTTTCTGGAACTGCTGTTATGATTCAGAAGACTTTTTTTTTTTTTTTTTGCAAATCGTATACTAATGGTTTTTAAAAGTAGAAAAATTTCAATTATTTAAAAATATTTGTTTTTTACCCACAAACTGATTTTCTGGAACTGCTGTTATGATTCAGAAGATTTTTTTTTTTTTTTGCAAATCGTATACTAATGGTTTTTAAAAGTAGAAAAATTTCAATTATTTAAAAATATTTGTTTTTCTTCATTTTGATCTTTCTACTATTTTGAGTATGAAGCTTTATTCTTCTTACTGTGTCCTCTGACTGTTCTGCATCACCTGCATCTAGTATTTCTTGGCTGGCTAAGCTTCAGAGCCATTTCTCACTTTGTCTCATTCATATCTGTGACCTGGTTCTCAACTGCTGCAGCTTCTATTTCAGTGAACTTTTCTCTCTTGGAAGCATAGAACAGTTACCCAACAAAGAATAGAATTGTCCTTCTGATTGATGACAGTCAAAAAAGCATGAAATAAAATACAACAACGTGAAAGTGGATGTTATGGTAGATAGAAGAAGACTTACCAAAGGACATTTTCTTTTGTGTGTAGTGTGAGTATTGCTCAAGCTTATCCCTGGACTCTTTTCCCTTGGAAATAAAAGTTTTGAGGGTTTGCTTAAAGAAATGGAGGCAAAAGGAGCAATAAAATGTATTGCTTTACTTATCACTGTCTTCATTGATTGCACAGCTTAGAAATCTATTCAATAAGTGCAAAAAGTGACTATCTCTTGAGTCCAGGTTTTCCAAATACTTTTACTGGACTGAGAAGTCATGGATTCAGGGCTAAGCATATATTGCATAATAATAACTGTTTCAAAATTGTCTTTTATGGTAGATTATCAATATATTACATAAGATGCTTTGAGGTTTTATTATATCTTCTTTTCAGGTTGTAATATGGAGAAAGTTGCTGTGATTTCAACCTATTGTTTTTCTGCCTTTCAGATTCAATAATATATATGTCTCTGATCTTTGCAACTCTTACTAAAATGAAATTATAGTATAAATGCTGACCTTATTTCATAGGAGTATTAATGCTTAGTGAGGGGGAAGATATGGGTTACAGTTAAATTTTTGTATTTCTACATTATGCTGGCAGATATGCATTACCTCGAGAGTTGGTTCATTTTCTAAGAGCGAACAACCATGAAGCTTTGTCTCTATCTTGACAGACTCTACAAGCAATGTTTTTCTGCCACAGTGATTTTCAACCTTTTTCATCTCATGGCACACATAAACTAATTACTAAAATTACGTGACACACCAAAGAATAATCTTTTGCCAATCTGACAAAAAAAATTAAAAAGGTATAATATTGATTTATTCACACCAGACCGCTATTGTTGTGTTGGCTGTTGTCATTTTTTATTTGACAGTGTAAGGGGAAAGAGGTCAGTACTCCTGACTAAATAATCAGGTATTGCATGTTTTACAAATTCTTGTGCCATACCAGTATGATGTGGCATACTGGTTGAAAATCCCTGCTGTACTAAATTGAAAGCCATTTGAGGTTAGGGCTTTGATATTGTATAATTTTTATGCCTCTTTCACACACCTCCTTCTTCCAACTAGCTAGTAACATATTTTCTCAATCCAGCTAGAAGGTTGAAAAACACAATTTGTAGTCTTTTACACTGATAAAAACAGGTACTTGGCTTGATTTCAGCCAAAAGGCTGAGAAGTGATCATTTGTAGCCTTTTGAAGAAAGTTAAATATTTGTTTCATGGCACTCTAATAAGAATACAAAGTATCTCTCATCAACTATAGTTGGCTTTTAAAGGAGAAGATATCTGTGAACATTTCCTGATATTTTTACTCAAGGAGGATATAATTGACCCCCCCCCTCACTCTGATGCAGCTAGAAATCCATCCACATATAGCTTTTGACCCCCCAAAGTTTTAACTACTAATAGCCTACTATTGCCAGGAAGCCTTAATGATAACATAAATAGTTGATTAATACATATTTTGTGTGTTATGTGTATTATACTGTATTCTTAAAGTGAGCTAGAGAAAAGAAAATGTTATTAAGGAAATAATAAGGAAGAGAAAATAACATTTATTGAAAAAAATTCCACATATAAGTGGACCCACATAGTTCAAATCTGTGTTGTCAAAAGTAAACTGTATTTACTTTGGTAGGTAAGAAAATCATTTTGCAAGTATTCCCTTTGCAATATTGATAATATTTGAATATTGATAGATATTCACTTGATAGATTTTATACTTAAAGAATTATGTACTGAGACATAATTAAGAGACACATCCTGTTCTTTGATTTGAAGACTCAATATTGTAATGAGATCAGTTCTCCCTGAATTAATCTAAAAAATATGTTATCATAATAAAAATAACAATGCTTTAAAAATCAATGCACCCTTCTATAATTTTTAATGGAAAAATAAGCACCTAAAAATCGTTTTGGAAATTCTAAAAAAGGAGAAGAATGAGAAGCAGAGGCCTACGAGGCATCAAATTCATTATAAAACTTTATTAATTAAAAGTTTGGTACAGCGTATAAATACAGAGACCAAAGAAAGAGACACAGAATCCAGAAATAAATCCCCAAAGGATTTTTTATGTATGGTTTTTATATATGATAGAGATGACATTTCAAATCATTGGGGGGGAGGAAATGGTGTTGAGTTATACCGAAAAATAGATAAAAATTAAATATAAAGCTTGATGCCTGCCTTATATCAAAATAAATCATTCTTCTTCTGTCTGAATATGAAGATTAGTCTTGCTAAAACCTTTGATAGTTAAATAAACAGACAAAATAGTCAACATAGTTATAAATATTGAGACCTATATATCTTTTCATTTTTAGTTTTATATAGTATTTAAATCTCACCTAAAAACATTTCAATAACTTGGATAGGGCTTATGTGGTTGTTGGAAAGAGAGCGCTTAAGTTTGGCAGAATGAATGAATGATTTTTCTTTAAGCTCCGCCTTCTCTGTGTCATTGATGGGACCAAACTAAGCAGTTTCTGCCTATAGCATGTATGTCTTATTTTCATTGTGATAAACAAGGCTTTATTACACTTTGAGAAGTTTCTCTTGCTACTTCTTTGTGAGATAAGCCATTTTTCTTCTCTGCTTCCACTCTTTTTAGTCCCTGCATGATTTCCATTGCTTTTGGGAGCCCTAACACATATTTTGAGGGTTGGGTTTTAGCTATATTTTAGTTTTACCAGAAAAGGAATTTTTGATTTTGCTTTTTGGGTTATTTCCAGAAGAGGAAGGGGAAATGTTGATTATGTCACGTTTCTCAAAGTAGGAGTCAGTAATGGTATCTTTAATGTCTTCAGAAAATATGTTGCCACATTTTCACAAATTATATTTAATTTGGAGAGAAAAACCTTTCTTGAGATAACTAAAACATAGATTCCTGATGTACTTTAATTCTTTTTCGAAATTTTATTTTTAAAATGCTATGAATTTAATTTAATTTAGCCTTAAAGAATAACTTACATGCACTTTCAAGTCTTGAAGACTTGACACATGGAAATTTGATAGCTCATTTTCTCCTGCAGTAGTTCTGATCAAAACCAAAAGGAGAATTTATTGTCCATGATGGTGGATTAATGAGTTTTGTTTTGAAGTAAGGGAGTCTATTTCAATTCTTGTAGTTTATACACTTTGAAAATTACATGTTTGGTTTTTTTAAAAAAATATGTTCTTATTAATTTTAGGGAGAGAGGAAGGTGGAGAGAGAAAGAGAGAGGGAGAAAGAAACATCTATGTGAGAGAGGAACATTAATCGGTTGCTGACCAGCTATCAAACCTACAACCTGGGCATGTGCCCTGACTGGGAATCGAATCAGCAGTTTTTTTTGTGGATTGGACGATGCTCAATCAACTGAGCCACACTGGCCAGGGCAAAAATTACTTATGTTTTTTAAAAAGTATCTACTCATTTAAGAAAATTTACTGATTTACTATAGAATTCCAGGCACTATCTCTGTGATTTTTTCTCTCATGTTCTCTGTTTTTGTTCCCTGTACTTTTTTTCTAATTCATCTCTCAGCTTGCCACTATTGCAATTTGTTTGAAGTGGAGAAATATCATGGGACTTTTTTACTGTTGTGGGATCCGTGAGGGTTATGAGCCTTATGTTTAACCTCTTCTCTCATCTTCCTTTCCTTGATAAGGACAATATTCAGGGGTTT
Source organism: Myotis brandtii (assembly GCF_000412655.1). Classification (NCBI taxonomy): domain Eukaryota; kingdom Metazoa; phylum Chordata; class Mammalia; order Chiroptera; family Vespertilionidae; genus Myotis; species Myotis brandtii. The sequence goes on along the minus strand of NW_005353838.1, from coordinate 8,336,298 downwards.
TTTAGTGCTTAGGTAGCTGTTCAAGTACCATGTGGGAATCTGGTGTAGTTATTTGGTGTTTTCAGATCATAAAAATAAATAACAATATAAAAAGCAAGTATGAGTTATCTGTTGCTGTCTAACAAATTGCCCCAGAATTTAGTAGCTTAAATCAACAAATGTTTATTATCTTTTATAGTTCTTGAGGGGCAGGAATGAGAGAGCAGCTTAGTTGGGTGGTTCTGGCTCAGGGTCTTTTATTCATATACAGAGTGTACAAATTTCATTTAAGCTGTTGGCTAGGGCTATAATCATCTCAAGGCTTAACTAAGACTGGAGAATTTACTTCTAAGCTCACACATGTAGTTGTTGGCAGGCTTCAGCTCCTCACTGGCTGTTTGCCAGAGACCTCTGTCCCTTGCCACAAGGGCATTTCTATAGAGTTCCCTGAATGTCCTCATGTCATAGCAGCTGGCTTCTCTCAGAACGAGTAATCCAAGAGAGAGAAAGATAGTGAGTGGAAAGGAGGTCCAAGATACAAACTGTAATCTTTTATAACATAATCTTGTTGTGACATACTATCCCTCCTGCCATGTGCTATTGGTCACACAGATCAACATTAATGAGAGAGGACTACACAAAGATGTGAATACCAGGAAATAGAACACACTTGTGACTATCTTGTGAGCGCAGTCCCAGGTGATTCTAATGTGCAGCCAAGGTTGAGAACCACTGTCTTAAGAGTTGATACTTAGTAGAAAGGGATTCTAAATTTTGTTCCTAATCTTTTGTGGAGTTCATAGACCTCTTTGAGAACAATGAAAGCAGTGATCTCTCCAGAGAAATGCGTTTATTTAAACAAAGGCAATTTTGCAATTCAAAAGAGCCTCAGAAGGCCCATGGATTTTAGATTGAGAACTCTTTTGAAAGCACAAGTAGACTTCTGATGTCTCTGAAAGAAAGGAGCACTTTTTGATTTTCAACATATAAAAGGAAACAGTGAACCTAACTCTAATGGGAAATGTGTATTTGTTTTAATTTTATATGGCTTCTAATTTACTTATTCTAATGATGATTTTTGTTTTTGAATTTTGCCACCTTTGTAGCATCTGGAGCATAAGAACAGTGCTTATCTTCTTCTTTTCCAAGAGAACAGAAAGAAATAGTAAGTTAAATTTCTAAGTTTGTATAAATGCATTAGGACACTCATAGTGCATTGGTTTGTAATTAAATGGCAGGTTATGCAATGTTATATGGAAATGACAAACATGGTAAATATTGAAGAGTTGTTTACTGTGAAGCATAAGAAAGGTTATGAATGATCAAGATGGTTCTACTTTTCATTTGTGTTATTTCTGTCTTATTCATTTAGAATTTTTATTTACACAAAACAAAATAATTCATCTAAGTCAAGAGAAATTATATTTGTTAAATTAATCTTTATATAAATCTTATGTTATTATGGAGTAAAATACAGTTAAAAATCTTTTGATTTATTTTATTAATTGCACCATTCTTTGTAACCTCACAGCCCCTAGGCTTTTGTTTTTATTGAAATATGCAAATTATGACGAAATAGTCTGTATTTGTTCTGTATGTGTACAGATTTTAAGAATTTTCAGGTCTTAAAACTATGAGCTATAATTAACCAAAGATGCCAATTTAATTTTTAATAAAATATGTGTGACTTATTTTTTCTTTTCTTGTTTTAACTTTTCTTTTTCTGTGTGTTTTGTTTTTTTGTTTTAACTTTTCATTATAGAAAATTTCAAACATATACAAAAGTAGACTGAATAATATAATGAACCCTCTTATAGCTATCATACAGCCTAAAGAGTCTTCAACTCATGGTCAATCTTGTTTCATTTTTATCCCCACTTATCTATCTTCTGTATTATTATTCTGAAGTATATCCCAAGTATATCAATCCATAACAGACTTTTAAAGTAATTAACATAATACATTATAACAGCTGGAAAAGAATTTTTAAAAATCCTGAGGTTAACATAGGGTAATAACATTACATAAGTTTTAGGTGTACAACTTTGTAATTTGATATCTGTATACACTATAGTTTGCTAGCTACCAATAGTCTAGTTTCCATCATCACCATATATTTGACCCTCCCCTTTTCCTTCCCCCCAGAAACCACCAATCTTGTCTGTATCTGTGAGGTTTTTTGGTTTTGTTTTGTTTGTTCATTTGTTTCTTTGAAAAGAATTCTTAATATCATTAAATATGAGAGTATTAAATTTCTAGTTATCTCATCAATATAACTTGCTTTAAAAGTATTTTGTTTGTTTGACTCAGGATCCAGATAAGGGTCGTACAGATATATGACTTTCAAACTGCCCTTCTTGCTCATTATTTGAACCCAGTTGAGGTTCTGTGGTCTAGCCCTGACCATCCCTTGCAGACTCTCTTGATTCATTTGCCCTCTTTCCCAGTCTACTTGTCTGGCAAAACCATACCCTGTTTAAACATAATTATATGCTTAATCAGCGACTGCCAAAACCCTGTCCTAGTTAAAAACATTTATATGCTTAATCTATGCCTGTATCAGAAAAGCTAAATTTGTTGGAGGAAAATCATACAACATGTTGACCAGACTTATTGCAAACACCAGTGTACACTCAACATTGCACAGTCCTATTTTATAGTTCCCTAGACAGTGGTCGGCAAACTGCAGCTCGAGAGCCACATGCGGCTCTTTGGCCCCTTGAGCGTGGCTCTTCCTAACCCTTAGGAGTACCCTAATTAAGTTAATAACAATGTACCTACCTATATAGTTTAAGTTTAAAAAATTTGGCTCTCAAAAGAAATTTCA
>NW_005353838.1:8319049-8332857 GCF_000412655.1 Myotis brandtii | reverse complement strand
GGGCAGGAGGGAGGGGGGTAAGAGATCAACCGAAGGACTTGTATGCATGCATATGAGCATAACCAATGGACATAAGACACTGGGGGGTAGGGGAAGCCGGGGTATTGTCAAGGGCGGGGGAAAAAAGGACACATATGTAATACCCTTTGTAATGCTTTAAGCAATAAAAAAAAAAAAAAAAAATTTCAGTCGTTGTACTGTTGATATTTGGCTCTGTTGACTAATGAGTTTGCCGACCACTGCCCTAGTAGAGTCACTGTTTTCCTTTTTGAGAGCATTGTTTGAGATTGTATTTTTCCTCAAATTTCTAACATCTACCTCCCTGCCAAAATCGCAGAACCAAACCAAAATACAACCAACCAACTAATGAACTAACCAACCAAATAAAAATTCAAAAGCCACAAACAAAACCACACAAAAATCTACCTGGCCACTCTCACCTGGTAGTCTCACTTTATGGAGAAAATAGATGTAAACAGATGGGAGCTACCTCTGCCACCAAATATATCGTTAGCTCCATCTGTTACTCAGTATGTTGTCATCCTTCATGAAATTCTGGAAGAATGACTTTGATCCTGTATGTGGCTAAGCCCCTCATTTATGCCCTGGATTCTAGATGCTCTCTGGCCATCTCAAGAACTTTGCTCTTATAATTACCCTTTCCTGGAATTATCCTCTCTTTTGCATCACCTGTATCTGTTGGATTTTCTCTGTTGCAGTGGTTCTCAACCTTGGCTGCACATTAGAATCACCTGGGAATCTCCAGGTGATTCTAATGTGCAGCCAAGGTTGAGAACCACTGCTCTATTGGCATATAATTCTGCCTCAATGCAATCATCTAGAGGGGGAAAACCTATTCGGCCTCCATTTCCCTTTAGTCTAACATGCATTTCTCTTTCCCCTTCAAAGTCCTATTATCTTTACCTCTAAAATTATCTTGAATCTTACTATTTCTAACCTTTATCACTAGTACAGTTCTACTTCAGGTCATCATCATTTCTTGCTTGCAGTACTGCAGTGGTTTTGTAACAGCCTATATATAGATTTTTTAATCCTTACCTGAGGATTTATTTTCTTATTAATTTTAGAGGGAGAAAAAGGGGGGGGGGCGGAAAGATAGAGAGAGAGAGAGAGAAAGAAAGAAACACATAGAGATGAGAGAGAGAGAGTGAGAGATACAATGATGTGAGAGAGAAACATGGATCGGTTGCCTCCCACACACTCCCTGACTGGGGATTGAACCTGCAACCTAGGTATGTGCCCAGCCTGAGAATCGAACCTGCAATTGGAGTGGGGCAACACTCCAATTAACTGAGCCACCTGGCCAGGGCTATATAACCAATCTATTTTAAATTAGATCTTGTGTCTCTTCTATTTAAAATTTCTAGTGGTTTTTTATGGCAACCAAAGTAAAATTTGAATTCTTACCTCAACTCTCTGGCTTATTCCATTTCTCTAACCTTATCTCCTTCCACTCTCCTTTTTTCATTGTTGCTACAGCCATACTGGCCATCTTTTTGTCCTACAAATAAATTTAAATTATCTAAGCCTCAATTTATAAAATGTAAAGATATATTTGTTTTGGCAGGACTATTGCCAAGTACTGAACAAAAATACATGTAAAAGCATATAAACACTGTTAAGTGTTATACACATGTGGCCTGATGGTACTAATTTTTCTTTTTCAATTCTTACTCTTTTAAAATGTTTCTTGCCTTAGTTAATGGGTTAAGACCCAGTATAATATTGAAGTGGGATAGCAGGTAAACTTGTCTAGTTCCTGATTAACCATTAAGTAGGATATTTGATATGGTTAAAAAAAATTGATATTTTTAAAAATCAGATTAAGTAAATTAAGTTTATTGTATTGTTTCCAGTGGTATTTAGTAATATAGTAGCTTCTGGGAGGATAGTAAGAAGTTTAAAACAAATATGCTTTCTGACTTCATGGAACTAACAAAATGGTAAAAAAAATACAGTAAGTCCTTGGAAACACTTTTCTAAGGAAATCAAATGTGTGAAATTTTTTATTTAAACATTTTTATTTCACCAGATATTGAGTTTGTCGTATATACTTTTTTCTCTTTTATTCAAATATGTGAATGAAAGAGAAAGGCACATCGGGACATGGTTATTATATAAAAAGATTATGCTTTAAAATTTTACTTTAGGGATCCTTTTGTTTAAAAAATTTTTTGCTAATTCATTTGAATAGATATTGCATATACATTTAATATAGACTTTATAAAAGATTGTCTTGCAGTCTTACACTTATTTTTAGCATAAAGTCAGGTTACATATATACATATATATGTATACACACACACACACACACACACACACACACACACACACACATATATACATATACATATATATATATATATGTATTTAAGCCTGAAGCTATTTGTCATGTTCTTGCCTTTTTTTGTTTGTTTTATTTTGTTCTTTTTGTTCTCTATTAGTTTTATTTCCTTTGTTTTACAAGTTGGAAAGTATAGATTAAATTAAGGGTTGGCAACTACAGCCTGTGAGATAGGTCCTTGTATAGCTCATGATCTAGGAATGGTTTGAACACTTTCTTTTTTTAAATTCTTTATGTTGAAAGTATTACATATGTCTCCCTTTTCCCCATTGACCCCTCCCTGGCCACTCCCACCCCCCAGCACATGCCCTCACCCCCTAGTGTCTGTGTCCATTGGTTATGCTTATATGCATGCATACAAGTCCTTTAGTTGGGTTTGAACATTTTTAAATCATTGAAAAGATTCAAAAGGATAATATTTTGTAGCATGTTAAATTTGTATGGAATTCAAATTTCTGTTTTTATTGAAATACAGCCATGCCTATTCACTTGTGTTGTGTATAGCTGCTTTCATTCTATAATGGCAGAATTGAGTAGTTGTGACAGACTGTACTGGTGCTCTCAACACTTCAGACTTGTTGCAGCATGCATGACAAATCACAGTGACATAGTTATAATTTGACAGCATTTCAAGTGCCACCTGTATTTCTGTTTTGTGACAACTTTATTTTTTGTTACCAGTGCATATTCATCATGTAAAAACAAAAACAGAAAATTGGACTTTGAATGTTGCACTTTTAGGGCACAATGCAGTATAGATTTTATTATCAAAATGCAAAGCATTGTGTTTATTATGCAATGACATTATAGTTGTGCTAAAAGAATACAAATATACATTGACATAACTACACTAAATACTCATCATGATATTCCCAACTCACAGAAAAGCAATGGTCAGAAAATTAGAACATTTAAAATGGAATATCTCATCATAGTAAAATTTCTTCGTAAAAATAAAAGGTGAAAATGGAATGTTTACCAAAGTAAGTTTCCGAGTGGCTTATGAAGCAAAGAAAGGCACTTACCAATGGTGAATTAATTAAATTGTGTGTGTTTGCTGCAGCTGAAGAAATGTATTCAGAGAAAATATATTTGTTTGACTAGTAATCTTTGGCAAGAATATTTGCTTGAAAAATTGAGAACATTGGAAGCAACATAGTCAATTTAAAAACAAGGCAAGTGATTTCAAGTGATCTTCCTCGGCTCTTGATGAATTGACATGTTACATATACTACTCATTTGTAGTTTACTTAAGGAGTCATTGCTGAGCTTGAGATGACTGAAGAATTAGCCTCTATGAAGAGTCTGTAGAACAACTCCTGGAGAGAATATTTGTTAAGTTGATAAGTTGAAAAAATACATACATGAACTCAGTACAACCTGAAGTGGAATCTGCTAAGATGCAACTTTTGGTAGTAAAAATATGTGTGAAACAAAAAAAGCTCGTGAAACTGTAGGTGTTTGAATTATATGGTTAGTCACTGTACTATTTAATAGCAGGTACTTACAGATTATATTTGAATTTACATATTATTGAACTAGTAGTGTCAATGGGGAGCTTCATTTGCTCTTATAGACTTAACCATAATCAGATATGTGAATTGTATCAGAAGTAGAAGATGAATATCTTGACCTGTTCTACCACACAGCTGTTTGATGGTTTAGCAGTGGAAAAGTTTTATTTGCTATTTTGAGCTCAGAGCCCAGATTGAAATTTTCCTGAACCACCTTCAACCACTCACTGGCTTTGGAAATTAGCTTTTGCTGCAGACTTGATAATGGTTATTAATGAGTTAAACTAAGATTTCAAGACAAACAATGCTATATGTGAAACCTATACTGCCATAAAGTCATTTAGAAAACAAATAATGTTGTAATTACAAAAAGTAATTTTTTTAAAAAGTGCTATGAAAAGTTAAAACAAGAAGCAAGAACTCCATTCCACACAAATTTGTAGCAGATACATTATTTGAGTTCAAACTACAGTTTCAGCAGTTTTCCCCCCTGAGCTCACACAACTATAAAGTATATTCTAATATTTCAAAATTCATTTAATTGTACAATTGAGGAGCTTTCACTTACCTTCAATCAGAAGTGATTAATTTATCATGTACAGTGCTGACATGATAAAAGGCAAATATCAAGAAGAAAATAAAAATAATGATTCAGTTGATTTCCTGAGCAGGATGCAAGGATGATTTCTTTCCCGGGTACTTGTCCAGATGGATTCGAAGAACGAAGCCATGGACAAAAGGTGATAGGTGAAAAGGGTGGACATTTATTGGAAGCAAATACAAACTCACATGTAGGGAGAGGGTCCCAAGCGGGTAACCCACTAGGCTCCTTTTTTCTAAAGCTTATAAATGCTGTAGTTTTGTGTCTCTTCATGCTCCCTTTTAATTGGACCCCTTCCCGATTTTATGACTGTGCTTTTTAAATTGGTCAGTCTTTTTCAGAATATCAACTTCAAAGTCCAAAACCCATGTGGTGCCCCCCTTTTTCTCTCCCCCTTGTATCATCTCTCTATCTCCTGTGAACATATGTTTACCTTTTTCCAGCATTTGTTGGCATTTCTCTATCCTCTGTGAAAGTATGTTTCCTTTTTCCCCACACTCTTTTGATTTTTCTTGATCCTCTGTGCATGTACTAGGTGTACCAGTTAATAATGGCAAATTTTGTAATCAAAGAAAACACGATAATTTCAAGAGAAACATCAAAAGTGCTTTATTAAAAGTAATGTCCATCGCTAGCTACACATTTCCCCCACCTTTCAGGTAATTTGTGGATACCGTCCCAATAGAGCTTTTCTTGTTTTGAGGCAAACCATTCAGAGACCCAATTTTCCACTTCTTCGTACGTTTTGAAGTGCTGCTCAGAAAGTGCGTGTGCCATCAATCAGAACAAGTGGTAATCTGAAGGAGTAAGGTCTGGTAATACAGCGGATGGGTTAATACTTCCCAGGCAAGATCTTTTAATGTGTCTTTAACTGGTTTTGAAGTGTGTGATAGTACGTTATCATGAAGCAGAATTATTTTGCTGTGTCTTCTGGCACATTCTGGTCGTTTCACCATCAAAGCATGGTTCAAATTGACTATTTGTTGTTGGTAGCAATATTAACCATCAATATTAATGGTTTCACCTGGTTTTTAGAAGCTCATAATAAACCACACCTCCTTGGATCCCACCAAACGCAGAGCATTATCTTCTTTCTGAAGCGATTTGGCCTTGTAGTAGATGTTGATGGTTGATCTGGATCAACCGATGATTTTGTGCATTTGGGATTCTCAAAATAAATCCACTTTTCATTGCCAGTCACAATTCGATGCAAAAAAGACTTTTTTTTTGTGCCGTTGAAGCAACATTTAACTGATGACTTTTCGGTTTTCCATTTGTCTTCGTTCAGTTGATGTAGCACCCATTTTCCTTCCTTTAAAATCTTTCCCATTGCTTGTAAACGATCAGAAATTGTTTGCTGAGCAACGTTTAATCGTTCTGCAAGTTGTTTTTGAGTTTGACACGCATCTTTATCCAATAATGCTTGTAATTGTTGGTCTTCAAACTTTATCGGTTGACCTGGATGTTCTTTGTCTTTCACATTGAAATCATCACTTTTAAAGCGTTTAAACCAGCGTTCACACGTATCTTGAGATGGAGCATGTTCACCATAAGCTTCCTGAAGTATACGATAACTTTTTCTTCAAAATAAAGTAATGAAGTAAAACTTCCCACAAATGCTCTTCTTTTTGCACAAAATTCAACATTTTTAAGCGTAAAAATATCTATGATGTTAACACCTTCAGCAAATTTGACATATGAAGTTTTGAAGCTTACTGTCAATACAACAAAATAGCATACATATCAAATCGCATATATATCAACATACGTGTAACTCCATCTATTGAAAAAAATCTGCATTATTAACTTGGTACACCTGGTATGTCTTCCTCTCCCCTTATCCTGTGGCACCTTTCTGTTCTCTGTGAATGTATGCCTTCTGAGGGCTCCAAGGCCTCACCTATGCATTCCTCCCCCATGGACACTCTTTATTTCTAAGACTTCCTAAACTTGCCTATTTTATCCCTAAAATTCCTTTAAATAATATGCTTTAAATTGGATATTCAGATATTTGCTATCCCAGAACTTGAATGAACAGATATTATTTATAAATTTAATTAAAAATTTAAGAAAATTTAAATTCTCTTTGATAAAAATATTTAAATCAAGGTATAACTCTTTTTTTCCCCAGCTGGAATAGTATTCCTCTTTGCACTAATTAAATATTTTTAGATAAAAACTCAAAACCTAAAATTAATTTGTAAAGCAGATGTTGACAATATTTCTAGAGAAAAACTAGAGACCTAAAATACATTTGTAAAGCAGACATCGACATTCATAATTCATTTGAATGATTCTTCACCACGCCAACCTAAAGCAGACAAATCTTAGAAAAGTTTAATTTTGAAAAGTGATTAGTGTTCTCTTCCTTTCCAAGTCCCTCCTCAGGTATAATACTATAGATTTTCAAAGTATTTTCTTTATTAGTGCTCAATAGCACTAATAAAGAAGGTTGAATAACTTAATAAAATATATTATGCACTTAACAAACAGAACATTTTTATTAGCAATATATAAAAAGATTTGGTATTAATTTCATAAATTTGGGTGGGATAATGAAAGGAAGGAGAAATAATAGTAATGTTTCTGAAAACTGAATAATATATTTTTGAATTTGGAAAAGTGTTGTAGTCTGTGTTAAGGCAATTTTTTCTCTATTTAAGTAGCTTGTAATATATAATATGGGCAAAATATGAAATATATGTGGGTAAAGATTGAGATCACTTTTTATCTGTATATATCAGTGAGAAATACTAAAATGAGAAAGTTTTCTTGCAGTTGCTTAATGTGTATCATTTGGCATGATTTTTTCTTTAAGTATCTTAATATCTCATTTAGCTTTGATTTAAATTTCTTTTTCTAGATGAAGCATTGGATGATTTAAAATCCCAGAAGAAAAAAATAGTAAGTTAACTTATACTTAAAGTTAATTTATGTAAAACTAATAAAGAACTGAATAATGTTTATATGTTGTAAGTAATGACTCTTCTAAGAAACAAATATGCTTTTAGATAGCATTTTAATGATGAAGCTAAATTATGAATATTTTTGCTAGTTAATAATGATTGACAGGAAAAAGTAGCTAATGGACTTTTGAGATCCTGAGAATCTATATCAGTTGGAAGCTGAGAAGTAAGTAAATGAATAATATTGGAGGACTAAGTAAGGCAGAGAGATGAAAAAGTGGTGTCCAGATTGATTATTGATTGGGGGTAAAAAAGGACCAAACATTTACATATGTCAGTTCTTAAGTTTTCTTGACATGATAAGGGTAAGAGAGAGGGAATCAAGAAGATTGATTGTAAGAGACAAATTTAACATGAAAAGACTTAAGAAAGGGAGAAAGAGATTTTTTTCCCCCTTTGGTTTCTTTCATTTTTTGTCAGCAACTCAGATTACATGGCTAGCTATTATAGGGGCAGTTAAATGCATCTTTCCGATATGTTGGAAGGAGGGCCAAGAGTGAGAGAAAGGGCCCTAGATATTTAGAGGTTTATATATAGTAGTCTCTAATAAGTTAATTGAACTTGGCTTTTGACTTGAATTTACATGTACTTTTTTCATGTAATTATTTTTTGAAGTATGAAAATGATAATTGATAGTACTATCATGTTAATTAGATGCAAATGATGAATATATTTTAGTCTAAATGTAATATGTAACAATTATGTATGAAATCAGTAAAATTAATATGGTTAAGATTAATGTTAAAACTTGTTCTGTGAATTGGTAGTAAAAAACATTGGTCTTGAGGGTTTTAAGTACATGAAAATAAAGAACCTAAGTTCGAAAGGTTTTCTTATCTGTTTTGTTTAATGTTTCTTCAGTGTTCTATGAGGTATTTATCAAAATTGCATTAACATTTTTCATGGTCCTAAATTGAAACATAGAAATATTTTCATTATATTGTATTATGTTTCTGACATTCTGTACATTATGGAGCAGCTAGAATTCAAAGTGAGGAAATACTTCACTTATATGTGGAATTTAAAGAACAGTGTAAATGAACAAATAAAACAGAAACAGACTCACAGATACAGAGAACAGACTGATAGGTTACAGAGGGGAGAGGAATTGGGGGGCTGGGTGAAAAAGGTGAAGGGATTGAGAAGTACTGATTGGTAGTTACAAATTAGTCATGGAGATGTAAATATAGGAAATATAGTCAATGATGTAATAACTATGTATTGTGCCAGATGTGTACTGGAAAGAATAGGGGGAACACTTTGTAAAGTGATTTTGTAACCACTATGCTGTACACCTGAAACTAATGCAAAATAATATTGAATATAAACTTTAATTGAGAAAAAAACCAAAGTGAGGAAATAATGATGGTTCTCAGTAATCTAGAAGTTGTGATATGATTGATATAGTTTTCTGATACGATAAAAAGGAGCAGGTTGTGGTGGTCAGAGCCAAGCCCTGTATGTACTAAAATGGAGAAGTATTGATTAAAGTAGAAAAGACAAGGAAGACAAAAGAAAAAAAGAGAAAAAAACACAGAAGAAAATAAAAAATTCCAAGTGATGAGAAACCATTCCCATATTAGTGGCATCACATCACCAGAAAACAGAATCTTGGAGCAAACTTGGAAAATTCTGTGAAAGGGCAAGGCAAGCTATTTACTAATTCTTTAATAGCCATTGAAGGACTCACAACATAAAAGGTGCTTCATTTAGGCCTGACAGTTGGAAAATTCATTTCAGGGTTCAATAGTTGAATATTGAAATGGATTATGAAGCATTAGTATTACAGAATAGTTCAGTATGGCATTTTTCTTGTAGTATGATTAAGGAAAAATAAGTTGGCTATTATAACTCATTAATTAGGGAACACAATTTATATTGACTTGAATGTTGCTGGTAATAATACTGTTGCTTCTGGGAACTAGTCCCTGGCCTTCATTGCTGGAGCACTTAACAAAACTGCTTTGTTTGAGTAGCTTTACAATTCATTTAGAACAATAGGTTTGTTAAGGGTGAAATAGTAGTAGGCCAGGGCTAGCTAATGATTGTGCTGGTTATGAGAGGAAAAAGAAGGGACATTAGTTTGAGCAAAAGCTAAATAATTAAAACTGATCTGTGCCGCGCCAGCACGGCCAAGGGTGAACCTGAGGAGGGGTGGTGAAGGATTGAAGAAAAGACAGACAAGAGAATACAGCTGGGTCTCAGTGGATCTCCGGTGCCTGGATGAGGACACAAAAGACCCAGCTGGCAAGCTGATGCTTTATGTTATAGTCTGATTAAAACAAGGGTAGATTAACATGTATACAAATGTTCTTGTTTTGGCAACACTTGCTGCACCTCCCACAGCCCATTAGCTACTTCGGAAGGAATTAGGGAGGGCTACAAGGTCAGGCTTAATTATGCTAGGAGAGCTCTGCCCTCTAGGCTGGGACTTGTTTGTGGCCCTGCCACAGGTCAGCCCGAGGCTTGACCTTAGAGCCGCTCCCTACACTGATCTTGTTCATTGATGTTTAAGTTTTCACTCTACAGCTATAGCTTTAAAAATACTTTTATTGTTGAAATGTCTGCAGGAAAATGACTATCAGTCCAAAATTATCCAACTCCTAAACCTTCTCTTTTATTAACAAAATTAATACACTATATTTACTACTTGATATTTTATTAAAGGTGGTTTTCTTAGGGATGCATCTCTTTAATATGATTAGATTTGTAATATAATATGTAATTTGTAAAAGTATAATTTTTAACAGTGAACGTGAATTATCAATTGATTAAAAAGTTAAATTACTAAAGAGTTAAATTACTTAGAAAGGAAAATGAGTAACATCTTAACAGTGTTTTAAATCTAAGAACTTAATGTAAATATTTGCTTATTAAAATAAAGCTAGGAATTAATCTTAAGTTATCTAAAAAACTTCCAAGTCTGGATGTGTATATTTTGCCACTCACATATTTTGTGGTCTTTAAATTTTTTTTTCATTTTTTAAAAATCATTGTTAAATATATAATCCCCCTGCATCCATGAGCATCCTATCAAAAAGATTCAAAATCAAGATAGAACACACGAGTCAAAATGACCTCTTTAAATGGCTTCATGAAAATGCCATGTTTTTTCCAAGATAGCATTTCTGTGTGGTGACTTCTTCCCGGCATTTCTCAGGAAATTTACCAAATCCTGAAAAAAAATCAGTTGAGAAATTGGAAACATGGGAAGAAGTGTTATAATTCTCAACTACAAATATTACTGGTTCAAAAGAATCCACTACTGTCACTTGAAAACAAGAACTAGAAATGCTTACATTCTGAGCTGTAAGTTAATGTGGACATATCTGGGAACAGGACCATGTACAAGAGAAGTGGAACAGTCTAATTAGTCAGTCTTGCTCTTGTGACCATGTTATAAGTATGTTTTATGGGCCTGTCTTATTATTAATGGTGAGTTCTCACAAATAAATGTTAATAAGTTTATACATATAGTATACTTTATACAAAATCCTGCAAATGATCTTCCATGAAATAAATTTGGAAATAAAGGATGTCCTTAAATTGGCAATTTCAGCATGTGATTCTCTGTAAGGTTGTTAACCTCATTAGATGTTTCAAATATTACATTGTTATATTATCCAATAATGTTTGCTGGCATTTTCCAGTGTTTGAATATTCACCATAGGCTACAGATCTCTGTAAATACTTTAACAAAAAAGTGTAGAGAGAGAAAAGTTGTGACTATTATTGTGAAATACTCCTATATGAAATTAGAAAATGATGTAAAATCTGAATTAGTCAATACAATATTGATTTCAACAGCAAAACACAAATCAGGGTAAACAGACAATATTTTCATTGTTGTAAAAAGATGAGTTTAAATGTCGCAACATGTACCCTAATGTTCTGAATTGAAGATGCCTTTGAGCACATTCTTAATAATTTGACCTAACCCAATGTAAAATGAAAGAAATTTTTCTACATTTGGGATATTTTTCATGGAACAGAAATCAAGAATATTGGCTAGGGCAATTAATAATTTGTGTATTTTAAAATTTCATTTCAATAATTTAAATATTAAATATGTGTAGAATCATCTTTCAAAATTAAAATTTTTTTAAAAAGTTTAATCCCCCATTTTTAATACTTTTTCCTTTATTTCAGAGGGAGGAAGGGAGAGGGAAAGAGAGATAGAAACATTAATGATGAGAGTATCATTGATTGGCTGCCTCCTGCATGCCCCCTACCGGGGGTCGCGCCTGCAACTCAGGCATGTACCCTGACCAGGAATGGAATGGTGACCTCCTGGTTCAGTGAGTTGATGCTCAACCACTGAGCAACACTAGCCAGGCTCACCATTAATAATAAGACAGGCCCATAAATTAAAATGTTTTTGACATTTATTTTGTGTTAGTGTTTCCTTTTAGGAAACACACTTGCTTAAAATCTTTCTAGATGATTAAGAATGGAGATGTGCTTTGAACCCAGATCTTTTCTGACTTCAAAGTTACAAGTTTATGTTCTTTCCACTGATCGGAATGTCTATTTAAAACAAGTTATTCACTTAAAATGTTGTATAGATAAGTGTGTTATGCTATTATGTGAAAAATTTTGGCTAGAAGTAAATGCAAAAGAAAAGGGGAATGGATTTATATCAGTGCTTTTAAAAATGGTTTTATTTAAGATACTTTACATGTACATGGACATAAACATTAATATTTGTTGAATGATATACCAGGAATTACAATCCTTTGATGAAGAGACATTTTGGTTTTGTGTTAAAGATCACAGTAGTAGCTAACCATATTTTTAAACCTAGCAGTAGTCTCAGTTTAGACCTGTACTGTCCAAATCAGTAACCACTAGCTTTTTTTTTTTTTTTTAGATTTTTAGATTGAATTTTAGAGAGAGAGGAAGGGGAAGGGAGGAAGGGAGAGGGCGAGAGAGAGAAACATCGATGTGAGGATGTAACATTGATCAGCTGCCTCCTGCACACCCCCTACTGGGGATGGAGCTTGAAACCCTAGCAACCCTGGCATGAACCAGCAATTCTTCCATGCACGGGAGGACGCCCAACCAACAGAGCCATACCGGCCAGGGTTCCAAGTAGCTTTTAAAATTTACATTATTTAAAATGGAATAAAATTACAATTTAGTTCCTCAGTTGCACAAACAGAATTTTAAGTGCGAATTTATCACATATGGCTCAGTGGCTACCACTTTTATTTAGATATAAACCATTTCTTTTCTATTTCTCTTTTTTATTGTTTAAAGTATCACATATGTCTCCTTTTTCCTGGATTGACACCCCCTCCCCCCACCCGCCTCCCAGGACAAGCCCCCACTGCCCCAGTGTCTGTGTCCATTGGTTATGCTAATATGCATGCCCCGGCTTCTCTCTGTGGTGGGACAGTCTGTTCAGTGTTTCTTTTGTCTCTGGATCTACTTTTGTTCATCAGTTTATGTTGTTCATTATATCCCACATATGAGTGAGATCATGTGATATTTATCTTTCTCCAACTGGCTTATTTCGCTTAGCATAATGCTCTCCAGGTCCATCTATGCTGTTGCAAATGGTAAAAGTTCCTTCTTTTTTATAGCAACATAGTATTCCATTGTGTAGATGTACCACAGTTTGTAATCCACTCACCTGCTGACGGGCGCTTAGGCTGTTCCCAAATCTTAGCTATGGTGAATTGTGCTGCTATGAACATAGGGGTGCATATGTCCTTTCTGATTGGTGTTTCTGGTTTCTTGGGATATATTCCTAGAAGTGGGATTACTGGGTCGAATGAGAGTTCCATTCTTAATTTTTTGAGGGATCTCCATACTGTTTTTCACAGTGGCTGCACCAGTCTGCATTCCCACCAGCAGTGCATGAGGGTTCCTTTTTCTCCACATCCTCTCTAGCACTTGTCATTTGTTGATTTGTTGATGATAGCCATTCTGATAGGTGTGAGGTGGTACCTCATTGTTGTTTTGATTTACATCTCTCAGATGATTAGTGACTTTGAGCATGTCTCCCAGCCTTCTGTATGTCCTCTTTAGAAAAATGTCCATTTAGGTCCTTTGCCCATTTTTTGATTGGATTGTTTATCTTCCTTTTATTAAGTTGTATGAGTTCCCTGTTAATTTTGGAGATTAAATCCTTATCTGAGATAGCGTTGGCAAATATGTTCTCCCATTCAATGGGCTTTCTTTTTGTTTTGTTGATGGTTTCTTTTGCTGTGCAGAAGCTTTTTATTTTGATACTAGAGGCCTGGTGCACAAAAATTTGTGCACAGGGGGAAGAGGGGTGTCCCTCAGCCCGGCCTGTGCTCTCTCGCAGTCTGGGACCCCTCGGGGGATGACCACCTGCTGGTTTAGGCCCACTCCCC
>NW_005353838.1:8313927-8317191 GCF_000412655.1 Myotis brandtii | reverse complement strand
AGAATAAATCCCACTTGGTCATGATGTATGATCTTTCTAATGTAATGCTAGATCTGATTTGCTAGAATTTTGTTGAGGATTTTAGCATCTATGTTCATCAAGGATATTGGCCTGTAATTATCTTTTCTTTGTGGTGTCTTATCTGGTTTTGGAATTAGGGTAATGCTGGCTTCATAGAAAGAGCTTGGGAGTGTGCCTTCCTCTTGAATTTTTTGGAATAGTCTGAGGAGGGTAGGTTTTAGTTCTTTGAATGTTGGTAGAACTCCCCTATAAAGCTGTCCGGACCAGGGCTTTTGTTTGCTGGAAGATTTTTATTACTGCTTCAATGTCATTGGTAGTTATCTAGATATAAATCATTTCTATCACTATATAAAGTTCTATTGCCAAAACACTGGTCTAAAACATCAAAAATTAATTTGTAGAGATCAGGGATTCAGTTATTTGATATTCTATATAGATTATGTTGATTTGGGGACATATTCTATCATATATACTTTCTCTAACTTCATTACCAACTTTTCCCCAACTCTAAAGTGATATTTCCTTTACATCAGAAGATTAAATTTCCTTGCTTTGAGAATTTATTATAATTTTGAAATAATTAGGAAAATGTTTTAGTTTCACTAAACCTAGGTTAATAAATCATTCATCTAAGCACTTAGCTGCTTAAATGTTAGATTGAGTTTTTCATGAGGAATCTATTAATTACTATTCTGGCAACATATTTTTAACTGTATTTTTAATTTGGTATGTGTGTTCTGTGTTGCATTTTAAAATAAAAGTCCTTTGGAATATGACATTTAATGAATCCAAGAGGCTATCAGTGGTCACTGAAAAGGAAATGGTCCTGTTCCAATGTTTGCAAAAGCATTTTATTCCACACATTAGCTATGTGTTATAACTATGACTGTCTTGTACTAAAGTTAAACTTTTTTTGATATTGGGCCATAACTGCTAAAATGATACTTTACTAGTAATTACTTTAAAATTGAACCCAGTATTAACCCATAAAGTGACTTGAATGTATTGTAAATAAAATGCTATAATAATGTATTTTAATTACAGTCTCTAGTGTGAGCATAGAACTCAGTAAAATTTTAACTTTAATTATTAGTATGTTCATTTTTTTTCTCTTTAAAGTTATTTGACTCTAAGTATAAAAAGGGGGAGCTTTAGTTTTTAAAGTAATTTGAGCAAATTCCATGGCTGTTCTCCCAGTTTAGTGAGTGTTCACTGCATTTGCAGCAAGCTAATTGCTTCTGCTAATAAATAATCTAAAATCGATGCTGACAGCAGTTAATTGGCACAGAGATTTTATTTTGTAAAGCTCTTGGCTAACGACCTTCTTTAAATTAATAGCATTAAGTGCTATGAGGAAATAAATCTAAGGAATTGCCTGTCATTTGCTTGTCATGTCTAATAACTTCCAATAATGATGGCTGATAGATTTTTGCACATTCCATTATTGAAGTTGGTGCATGTAATTATCCTCCTCATTATATGTAAACAATTAGCAATATTTGGTATTTCCTTGCAGTAAAACTGTTAAGTACAAGTAACATATTAGAGGTTAAAAGTCATTTTAAAATCTGGATTTTAATTATTTGAATGTAGGAAGTCTTTCATGCTATCTGGATATATTATGTGCTGTTTATTTTAAGCCTATACTTGAACACTTTTTGAATGGGACTTATAAAATAAATTGTGTGTGTTTTAAAATGTGGAATTTATGGAAATTTTTGTTCACAGCTTGAAGAAGTCATGGAAAAAGAAACTTATAAAACAGCTAAATTAATTCTTGAAAGGTTTGATCCAGACTCAAAGAAAGCAAAGGTAAGGCTGTGATACCACTACTATTTTATTATAAATTGCACATTGTAATAGATCACTGTAATAACATTATTGTAATTGACAGGAGTTTGAGCCGCCATCTGCTGGACCAGCTGTAACTGCAAGACCCGGACAAGGTAAATAACTTTGTAGAAACTGCTGCTGCTGTTGGAAAGATCCATATTTACCCAAGTGAGTTCAAAAATGTGTTAGAGGTGTATAAAAACTTACGTAGAATGCTTTTGTGTTAATTTTTATTTGGTAATTTGGGGTATGACTTGGAATGATGGCAATATGTTTATCTCATTTTGATTTTATAGGATTATATTGACAAAGATGTTTTCTATTGAGACTAAATATACAATTGGTTTGACTTTTTGAAATCTAAGTAATTTAAACAATATTTTTATAGTTTTTTTTCTCCTCTAAGTAAGAATTTCTTGGAATGTCTATTTTTAAGAAAATTTTTACATTTTTATTATTTTTTTGAGGTTAAGTTTAATGAAGATTTTTGTCAAATTTGAAGTTTTTCTGAAATAGCACTTTTATTTAGGAAGAGAAAATAATTTAGAAATGAGGAAAAAATTGAATTACTGCTATTTAATAACATTAACTCTTTCTTTTGGAGGTTATATTGCCAGGTTATTAGCGAAATAATCACTATTATGTTAATTATTATGGAAATGTTAAAAGTCATTATTTTAAGTGTTTACATATTTTAAGTGGTCTTTTCCCAAGACTGGCAAGTGAAAAGATATTTTTGAGTTTGCATTGGATTTCCTCTTTATTCTCTTGTCTAGAATAAAATAATATAGTTTGTAAGGCTTTTGTTGCAATATAGAATGTAGTATTTAAAAATTTTTAACATTTATTCTTATAAATCATCAGAATTATAGTCTGACTTATAAAGTTGGGATGACATGTAGAACTTTGAGAAGTCAATTCTTTTATAAATGTCCCCAAAGACTAAGTATACTAAATAAGCTATAATAGTTTTAGGTTTTCTAATTGGGAAAAATCCCATCCTCTCCTATAATTCCATAAATAGGATTTTGGTTTTTAGAAACATTAGCTTGCTCTTTTGATAAATGTAAAAGTTTACATATGATTAAAATAAATTAGGCATAGATACTTTCAAAGAAACTCCTACTTTCATAATCAGTTTAAATTTTCTACAATTTAAACTTTTTCCTAATAATTATAAAAATCTTTCTTTTGGTGTATAGGCTACGTATCTATATTTTTACAGTATTTTGTATAACTAGGACTAACTTTTTTTTTTAAATTAAATCTTTATTGTTCAGATTATTACAGTTGTTCCTCTTTTTTCCCCCCATTGCTCCCCTCCACCTGGTTCCCACCCTACCCTCTGCCCTTACCCCTCCCCCCACTGTCCTCATCCATAGGTGTACGATTTTTGTCCAGTCTCTTCCC
>NW_005353838.1:8312217-8312644 GCF_000412655.1 Myotis brandtii | reverse complement strand
GTTCAGGGGTGGGCAAACTTTTTGACTCTAGGGCCACAATGGGTTCTTAAACTGGACTGGAGGGCCGGAACAAAAGCATGGATGGAGTGTTTGTGTGAACTAATATAAATTCAAAGTAAACATCATTACATAAAAGGGTACGGTCTTTTTTTTTTTAGTTTTATTCATTTCAAACGGGCCGGATCCGGCTCGCAGGCCGTAGTTTGCCCACGGCTGCTCTAGGGCCCAGTGGCTCAGCCTCCCCTATTACCTGAGGTGAACACTCTTGGTGCACCCCTTTGTGAGCTTTGTGCACTGTCTTATTGTAGTAAAGCCTTGATTGTTGTTGGTATCACTGGGAGGAATTGACCTCCAGGCCAGTTGGCTGTGAGATTCAGCTGTGTCTACGGTGGGAGAACTTCTGTGCTGGAGACACCCTTATGGGGCA
>NW_005353838.1:8295806-8312104 GCF_000412655.1 Myotis brandtii | reverse complement strand
CTCTTGGATCTCTAAGGAGGTGCTAATTTAGCCTCTGCCTGAGGCTACCCAGCAGGAGCTATGGAGAGATCTGCAGATTCCTCTTCTTTGTTTGGGGTTTGGAGGTGTCCAGATTTGGCCCAGCTGTGAAGCAGTGGAAGCTGCTGTGGGGCCTTGGGCCTTCTTTTGGATGTTCTGGGTCTCTCTGACCCAGCTGCAGTTTGTTAGATAATTTTAGATTGCAAAGAGCCAGGTCATTCATATGCAAAAGCCTCTGTGCACAGCCTAGGTGGGGCGGAGTCTCAGGGAATTAACAGGGCGGAGCAAGCAGCTATGGCTGATCCTCAGCCCTGCCCTAAGAGGCCCCGCGTCTCAGTATCCCCTGGTAATCACTGCAAGCACCTCTGAGAGAAAGCCGCCCTCGAGTTCCGCCCACTGCCAGACAGTCCAGTTTCTCCCCGTATGAGTCTGGGTCCCCAGAGACTCTCCCGGAACTGGAGTTGAGAGCAGCCGGGAGCTTGTGACTCCCTCCTGATTAAAAAAGATAACTGTGTCCTTAGTTGCCAGCCCTTTCTGCATGCGCCTCAGTACCTCTACACTTTACTTCCGTACCTCCTCTGAGTCTCAGTGTGCTTTTCTCTTTCCTTCTAGTTGTAGAATTTCCACTCAGCCAGCCTTCCTGTGGTTCTGGATGATGTCCATTTTGTCTTTTAGTTATATTTTTGAAGTGGTTGTGGGAGGCAGCAATTTCAGGTGTTTACCTATGCCACCATCTTGGTTTCTCTAGGACTAACTTTTCAAAAAATACTTTTTAAATAATCTTAGTGAATAAATTTTTAAAATGTGGTATTTTGCAGTTACTTTTAAAAAATCTATTGCTAGCAGTTACTTAAAAAAAATCTGACCTTTTCACTCTTATTTAAAAAGTACAGATATATGATTCCCTCTACTGACATTCTTAAGTATTTATTAATATTTAGGCAACATAAGTTTCTTCAAGAAGCTAAACTTATCTTTACTTAGAAGCTTTGATATTCAAATACATTTTTTTCCTTCTGATGTTATGTCATAATTATAGAAAAACCATTGCTAAAAACGACAACATTAAAACTTATTGTTGGTGGTGTCTCTGCTTTAGAATATTCTGCTTTCAAATATTCTTTTCTGGAGAATTGAAATTTAGCTACATATAAATGAAGTGTTCATTTAAAAGAATGTATTAAATAACTTAGGTGCAGGCACCATGGAGAATAAACAGATGATTACAATATGGCTTTTTACTTTAAGAAGCTGATAATCTTTAAAAATATTTATTCTGGAGTGTATTGTTCCAGTATTCCTGGCTCTTCAAGGTCTATTGTAATTAACTGCTTTTTAGAATTAAGGTGGTGAAGAACAGAGTTTATTTTGGACATAAGTTTGAAATGCCTTTTAGACAGACATCCAAGTGGCGATATTAAGGAAACAGTTGAGTATGAGTCTGGCAAACAGGAATTATCTGGGCTGGAGATATAAATTTGGGTGTCACTAGTATGTGGATGGTATTAACACAGTGAGACTGGATGTGATTAATAGGGAAGTTAAATGTGGAGAAAGAAAAGGACTAAGGCCACCCTACGGTATGCTAACATTAAGCTGTTGGGAATAATGAGAATGAACCAGAAAAGGAAGCTGGAAAGAGGTGGTCAGTGAGACAGGAAACCCTGGAGAGGTGGAGTCCTGGATGCTAACTGAAAAGAGTGTTTCACGGTAGTGGTCATCTGTTACAGAAACTACTGCCAAACAAACTGAGGGTCAGTCATTGGCCATTGATTTTAGTAATGTGGAGTTCCTTGGTGACCTTGAAGAATGGGGGCAAAAGCCTGATTAGGGTGTGTTTAAGAAAGTACGGGAGTAGAGAAGTTGGAGACAATTGAACAAACAATTATTTTGAGTAAAAGGGAGTGGAAAAATAGGTAGCTGGAGGCAGAAGCATTTGTGTTTTATCTGTTTTCTTAATGAGAATGCATGGATGAGGAAGATGTTGGAGTTATGAAGAGAAGGTGTAAAATAATTCTCTAGGAGAGTATGAGAGTAAACAGATTAGGAAAATGTAGGAATGCCGGAGGACACTAACATCCACTTGAAGTTAACCGTCATGCATTTAAAGCATGTGTCTTTTCCAGTTGTGTTTAGCTGTATGGGTACCAGGCATGGAGTAGGCAGAGAGTTGGCCTTAATCAGGACTAAGATTTTGCCTAATGGATTGGATAAAGTGATAAAGGGGCAGGGAAGTGAAGTTGTATACAAAAAGGGAGGGATTGTAACACTGTATTACAAAATCTAAGATGATCATGAGGGAAATAAGGGCAATGAGAGGGGAATAATGGACAGTCAGAGGTATTGGTAGTATTAAAATAAGGTTCTGCAAACTACAGCTTGCAAATCTGGGCCCAAATCTCTTTTATATGGCTCTTGAGCTTAGAATTGGTTTTATATTTTTAAAGTGTTCTAAAAAATAACAAACAAGAATAAGCTATGCAACAGAAACCACATATGGTCAACAGAATATAAAATGTTTACTGTCTGACCCTTTACAAAATAGCTGGAAAGTTAAGTGTGTTTTGAGAGTGGGATGATTGAACTTGAGAGGAGTGCAGTTATCCTTAATGACAAGGATATAGGACTAGATGATGACCATAGATAGGAGTGAATGACTGAAGTAGAGAGGCTGATAAGAATGTTGGAGGATGCCACCTGATAGCTAAAATAAATTCTTAACAGACCCTTCTATATTTGTTTCAAAAAGAAAGCCACCTACACATTCTCTTTACCTGTGTATATAGCACTACATCTCTCTTAATGAAATTAACAAAAGAAAAGTCAATTGTATCCTGCCACAGCTAAATTTGAAATCAATAAGTATTGCAAAAAAATTTAATGGCTCTAGCAAATAGATTACAACTTCTTATTTAAGTAGGATTTTAGAGTTTACTTACTTCCGTGGCATATAGGGAAGATTAAAGTAGACATCATTAATCTTTTTTGAGAGCAAATAAATGGCACTTTATATTTTGCTGTTTTTTTTTTTTTTCGGAGGATGTACATTTGATTAAGAAAATCTGGAAAACACCTTATGAAATAGCAAATTTTCTTTTTTGGGTGTTCTTTACTGAAGTGTCATATCTATACTATTATAGTTATCTATTGTTACAAACCACCTCAAAACTTAACGGCTGAAAACAGCATTCATTTGTTTTGCTCATGAATTTGTAATTTCGGCAAGGTTTGGTAGAAACAGCTCATCCCTGCCTCACATCAGTTAGAGCTATCTAACTGGAGCTGAAGGATGTATTATCAAGATGGCTTAACTCACAAGGCTAACATGTTGGTGCTGGCTGTTGGTTTGTCTCCACCTGGACCTCTCTAATGGAGTCACTTGGGCTTGCTGCTAACATGGTGGCTGGGTTCTAAGAGCACACAGCTCAAGAGACAGAAAGTAGTCCTAGAAACTGGTACACCTATATTTGTGTGGTCAAACAGTAACAGCACAGATTCAAGGGAGGGGACATTTACATCCTCCCTCCTCCATTTGATGGGAGGCAAATCAAAGAATTTTGGACTCTTAAAACTGCCACATGTACCTTAATACAGTTAACAAAGGCATTTCTATCCCCATCCATTTTCAGTGTTCATCTTAAATGCCACCATTATTATGAACCCTTTCTTCATCCCATCACTGAGTTTATATCTTCCCCTTCTTGAACTCTCCATGGTACTTTGTTGGTTCCTTTTTTATGGCACTTACCTTGCATATGTGTATTTTGTAATTTTGTATTATCTTTGCTTGCCACCTCTAATGCAGCTCTGGGTCCCATTCAGTAGTGCCTTCCTTATAATGGCTGCTTAATAAATGTGTTGAGCTTAAGAAAATAAAAGGAAACCTATTTTTAATTCATGAATTTTGTTTAAATGTTATGAAATAGTAATTTACCAAATGGGACAATCTTGCTGAACTTTCAGATCAAGTTTGCATTTTAGAAAGAACACTTTTTTTTTTTTGTAATATGGAGAATGGATTGGAGAGAGCAAGGTTGAGACATGGAGATCAATTTGGATATCATCTAACATAGGTAAGAGATAAAGGCCTGCACTAAAGTTGTAGTGAAGGAGTTGAAAAGGAAGAGATTTAAGAGAATTCAGATTTAAGAGTAGATTGACAGGACTCAATGGCAGTCAGATTTGGAAAGTGGGGAGTGGGAAGAGGAGTCACAATATTGCCTAGGTTTTTGGCTTGGGTAACTGGTTAGATGTTAGTGTTTTAAGCAAGATAAGGAACATAAGAATTGGAGTAGTAGGTTGTGTAAAAGATAATGAATTTGCTTTGTTGAGTGGGAATTGTACTCTTTATAGGAAGTTGATTATTTGTAATGGAGCTCAGGAAAAAGGTTGAGGTTATAGATATAGATTAGAAATCATTGGGAAGTATAGGCAGCATACTTATTGAAACCATGGGATTGAGTAAAATTTCCTAGGGAGAGAAAATAAAGGAGGAGGATCTATGGCAGAACTCTAGGGAACATTAATGTGTAAGGATAAATGGGAAAAGAAGAGCCCAGGAAAAAGAAGCAGTGAGCAGAGTTAAAAGTATAACTAAACTGGTACCTAAAAAATTGAAGTGTAGTAGAGAAGGCATCCACTGTCATAGTTTGCAAAAAGTCAAGTACCAGTAAGTAGAAGACAAATGAGGCAATTGTAGCTGACAGGTTATATAACAGAGTGAGGGCATTGTTGTCATAAAAACTGGGATTTGAATCTTGGCTCCAGCTCTGAGCTGGAGTAATTTTTGGCAAGTTACTTAGTTTCTGAGCTTTGGTTTCTTTTGAAAACTGAGGATAGGTACTATCTCAAAGAATTAACTAGTGCATAATATTGTATAAATACTACATAGATTAGTAAACTCACATAAAGCACCTGGTATAGTACCTAGCAGATAATAGGGATCGATAAAGAGCAGCTACGCTAATGACAATAATGGCAATATGACCAAAACAATGGTCCTTTCAGTGGTGGGTGATACTGTGGAAGTTATGAAGGAGCACAAAAATCCGATTGTGTTGTGTTGAGGAGTGAAATGTTAGGGAAGTTTTTCTTTTTTCAAAAAGCTTTGCCTCTATGGGAAGGAAGATTTTGGAGTCATTTCTGTTAATAAAAAGCCATCAAACTATTGAGAAAATAATTTCAGTAGAGAAGTAGAGTAGAAGCTGTATTTAAAGGATCTCGGTATGAATAGGATTTGAAGATATAGTGAATGTAGACTTTAGAAAAATTTGAAAGTAAAAGGAAGAGATGTCATATGCATGTTCTTTATTATTGGTTATTTAAAGGAATTATATGTATATACATTTATTTATTTATTTGTTTATTTAATCTATCTACCTACCAATTTATTTATTTATTTTTGTCAATCCTCACCTGAGGATATTTTTCCATTGATTTTTAGAGAGAGTGGAAGAGAGGGGGAGAGACACACAGAGAGAAATATCGATGTGTCTCACATGGATTGGTTGCCTCTGAACACACCCTGACCAGGGCCTGGGGATCTAGCCTGCAACCAAGGTAGGTGCCCTTGATCAGAATCCAACTCAGGATGCTTCAGTCCATGGCTGATGCTGTATTCACTGGGCCAGACTAACTAGGGCTATCTTCTATAATAATAAAAGCGTAATATGCTAATTAGACTGGATGTCCTTCCGGACGACCTTCCGGTGGAAGCTGGGGCTGCGAGGGAAGCCCCGGTTCTGGGTGCCAGAGGGAAGCTGGTGCCAGCAGCTGGGGGAGGGAAGGCCTACTCTTGCACGAATTTTGCGCATCAGGCCTCTAGTATGTATATAAATTTAAACAATGAAACTTGAATTTATATAAATTGAAAAATAGAAACTCTCCTGAAGATAAACCCCCATACCCCATTTAAATACATCTCATATTTATAAAGAGCCAAATTCACCCTAGGTTTAAGTTTCCATATGCATGTGAATGACTCATAGGCTTAAAGTTTTTTTCTCATTACTAAAATTTACTAAATTTTGTGGGGTTTTTTTATTTGTTTGTTTTTGAGGCTAAGAACTGGACACAAAAATTCAGAAAGTCTTTGGCCAATACTAAGGAAAATATGAGGATTGTGTTTGTAGATTTGCCAACACTGTTTAAAGAAATATGAAACCCAGAGTGCATAAAAGACTTTTTAGTTCACAGGTGATATCAGCTAGGATGAAAATTCATGCCTCCTAAATATTATATAGTGTTCTTCCTACTACAGCTTGATACCAAAACAAATGCAGAATTTTTTTTATCAGTATGTAAAGAAGTAGTATTTAAAAATTTGATGAAATTGAGAGGTAATTATTTGTATTATAGCACATTTATCTCAAGAATTATTTAATACCAAGCTAGGGTTATAGATTTAAGTTTTTACATAAATTATGAATTTGCACTTTAAATAAGTCCACAAATAACTTTAGGAAAACATTTAATTTGAAAATTAATCTGTATTTTATTTTAATAATTGATTTAGAAATTGTAGATTGCTTAACTATTGATTTATTGTAATCTCTGGAACTTTTAGATGTATACTACTTCTATTAGTTATTGCTTATTAAATAATTTTCTGTGCTGTGGCTAAGTTCTTTGCATTGATTTATTTAATCTTTACAAAAACCATAAGAGGTAAATATTCTCATTATGAGGAAGCTGTACTGAGAGATGCTATCAACTTGGAAAAGGCTGCATGCACATCTAATGAATGGGGTGGAGCTAAAATTTAAATTAAAACAGTTTGATCCCAGAGTTTATGCTTTAGCAACTATCCTGTTCATCATTATTTTAAACCTTTCTTTCTTTTGTATCATAATATAGTAGTTTAAAATCTTATTTTGATTTGTTTCATTATAATTTTAAAAATTTGGACATGTCCTCATATTCAGTGAGTGTGATTTTTATTGAATCCCTGATTGGTCATTGTGTTAAAATATCCTCCAGTGTAGAATTGACCTTATGGAATACCTGTTATGATACTATACCAGATTGAGGTGGAATGCTAGGTAAATCTTTTGGGGGATGCTACTTTATATTTCAATGCAGGAAATATTTAATATATCCATATGACTACTTTGTTGAGTATTAGAAACTTTTTGGCATAGTAATAACACAAGGCATTTGTGAATGGCAAGTGGCTAAAAGTTGAGAAATCTTAGATATTTTGAAGGCCTACTCTTGCACGAATTTTAGAGAGAGAGAGAGAGAGAGAGAGGAGAGAGAGAGAGAGAGGAGAGAGGAGAGAGGGAAACATCACTTGGCTGCCTCTTGCACGCATCCCAACCGGGATTGAACTTGCAACCTGGGTATGTGCCCTGACCAGGAATTGAGCCGGCCACATTTTGGGGTATGGGGCGACATTCCAACCAACTGAGCCATACTGACCAGGGCAAATCTTAGATATTTTAAATCAAGAGTTACCAGAATATTTCATAACGCTTTACCAAGTGTAGATTTAGATTGTATCACTAGCTATTTTTAACTATTGATATTGTAACTCTTATTGAATTAGGATGACATAGGTTAATAAAATTATATAGGTTTCAGTTGTACAATTCTATAATACATCATCTACATATTGTATTGTGTGTTCACCACCCAAAGTCCAGTCTCCTTCCCTCAACATTTATCCCCCTATACCCTCTCTTACCTTCCTCACCCCCTTTTCCCTCTAGTAATCACTATACTGTCTTTATTACCTGCTTTGCCTTTGAAAATGATACTATTTTCTCCCTTTCCTGACTCTTGTATATCATTTACCCCCCTTTGTCTGCTTAAATTTAAATTTAGAAACTATTATGCTAAGTCTCTTTTATGGAATGTTAGACACGGTGTTCTTTGCTTACCAGTTAGTTATAAACCTCACCTTATAGTAGCGCATGAGTGATGTTAAAAATGTGCTTTGGTTAATTTTCACAGGGTAAATGCACATTCAGAGGAAGCACATCATAAAACTTTCTGTAAAGGGCCAGATAGTAAATATAATGAACTAGAGACCCAGTGCATGAAATTCGTGCACTCAGCGGGGCGGGGAGTCCCCCTCAGCCTGGCCTGTTCCCTCTCGCAGTCCGGGAGCCCTCGGGGGATGTCCAAATGATGGCTTAGGCCCACTCCAGTCGGACATCCTTAGCGCTGTCATGGAGGTGGAAGAGGCTCCCACCACCACTGCTGCGCTTGCCAGCCATGAGCCTGGCTTCTGGCTGAGTGGCACTCCCCTGTGGGAGCACACTGACCACCAGGGGGCATCTCCTGCGTTGCCTTGTAGTCAGTGCGCATCATAGCAACCAGTTGTTCCACAGTTCGGTCGATTTGTATATTAGCCTTTTATTATATAGGACTAGAGGCCTGTTGCACGAAAAGATTCGTGCAATAGGCCTTCCCTTCCCCTGGCTGCCTGCACCGGTTTTCCTTCGGCACTGGAACCCAGGCCTTCGCTCCGGCCAGAGCCGCTTTCAAAGCCTTCGCTGCTCTGGCCGGAGCTGCCTTCAATCTTCACTCCGCCGCTTCGCGCCTACATATGCAAATTAACCGCCATCTTTGTTGGCGGTTAATTTGCATATCTCGCTGATTAGCCAATGGGAAGTGTAGCGAAGGTACTGTCAGTTACCCTGTTTGTCTATTATTAGATAGGATAGGATGGCTTTGAGAGCCATATGATCTCTGTTGCAACTACTCAGCTCTTTTAAAGCAGCTACTGACAATCTGTAAACAAAAGAGCATTATTGTATTTTAGTAAAACTACAAAAAGAAGCAGTAGCCTGGATATGGCACATTTGCCAACCTGTTACAGAAAATCTTTTAATTTCTGCAACTAAATATAAGATTTATTTATGGTGATACATTATTTATGCTGAGTAGGAAGTTTTCTTTTATTGAATGTATTGGCAAAAAGAAATTAGTATACTAAGAAAATGGCAGTAGTGTAAAGGAGAATAGGCATGGTACCTAATAGTTAAGAATACTTTTGCAACATTTCTATGACTACTTAGATTAATTACCTCATAATTCGATAATTCCAGAATATAGTTATTCACTCATTTTTTTGAGTTACCATTGTTTTTATCTTGAAAAACCTGCAATTTTCACTAAATTCTGGTAAAGTTTCCTTTCTTTATTATAAATTAGGAAGGGTTACTGTAAAAGACACGACACATTGGGTGATGATTTTATTTACTTGAATTTATTTTGAAAAGTGATATCAGTGGATGGATTGAGATCAAGGCTTATTGTGTAAATATATGCAGTTGACTTGTAGGTTCAGAAATGGAGTACTCTGTTATAGTCAGTTTTCAATGTTACATTTTATAGATTTCTTATTACAAGCAGTTTTAGCCCTACAAATGCCTTTTGGTGTCACAAAATTAAATTAAATGTAAATAATACTTGTGGTATTGGCTAATGTGGCATATTGGATATTAAATGTAATTTATACTTTTTATTCTTTTTCTCAGAGATTCGTCAGCGAACTGCAGCTCAAAGAAACCTTTCTCCAACACCAGTAAGGTCTAGCCAGGGCCCTCCTCCACAAGTTCCAGTATCTCCTGGTCCAACAAAGGACACTTCAGCCCCTGGTGGGCCCCCAGAAAGAACTGCTACTCCAGCCCTATCGTCAAATGTGTTACCAAGACGTCTTGGATCCCCTGCTACTTCTGTGCCTGGAATGGGTAAACAGAGCACTAAATGTTATTTACAGTTTATATTGTTTTCTCTGGTTACCAATAAAACGGGCCATTTTCAGACAGTATGGAAATGGCATTTCATTTGGAAATAGCAGAGCAGTTATCTGATTAAGCAGGAGTTCCATATTCAATTAGCCATAACTCTTTACAGCTGGCACCTTGTGATACTGAAACCTATTTCTTGAGCTCATTTAACTGTTATGGCTTCTTTGTTTAAATGGCGATAAAACTTTGTAGTATTCTGTATCAACAGTATAGCATATCTTTTTATATTCACCTTTAGAATGGCTCCAGATTTATTTAACATGGGGATAGAAGAGAACACTTTTGGAATATATGCTTTTTGCTACACCCTTCACATATATTTTTAAACAGGACAATTAACATATTTCAGGAAGAATATTCCTTTATTGTGGTGTACAATACTACTGTTGTTAATATGGACTGGTATTAAAGTATTCTTTTTTTTAAAAAATATTTTATTGATTTTTCTACAGAGAAGAAGGGAGAGGGATAGAGAGCCAGAAACATCGATGAGAGAGATCCATCAGCTGCCTCCTGCACGCCCCCCACTGGGGATGTGCCCGCAACCAAGGTACATGCCCTTGACCGGAATTGAACCTGGGACCCTTCAGTCCGCAGGCCGACGCTCTATCCACTGAGCCAAACCGGTTCGGCTAAAGTATTCTTTTTTTAAGCCAAAGAATCTTAGTATTTTGTGACAGATACTTTAGCATAAAGTCCATTTAAATTAGCATATTTTCTTTACTATTATTTCATTCCTTTGGATTCTCTCTTTTTTTAAAAAAATATGTTTTTATTGATTCAGAGAGGAAGGGAGAGGGAGAGAGAGAGAGAGAAACATCAATGTTGAGAGAGGATCAATGATCGGCTGCCTCCTGCACACCCTCTACTGGGGAATAAGACTGCAAGCTGGCATGTGTTCTGACCCCCTGTTTCATAGGTCGACGCTCAACCACTGAGCCACACTGATCGGGCAGATTCTCCTTTTTTAGTGTGGAGGATCACTAGGGAAGATCCCATTTTTGGAGTGTAATATATTACATTACCCTGCAATTATCTTTTGGGTGTGATTGGGACTTGGAAGTTCATTGCTTTAGCAAATCACATTATTTTATGTAGATTCCTTGTCAGGTTCTTGACTCTGATTGTAAATTATACTATTTTAGGATATTTAATTCTAATTTAGATTATGTTGGTATTTTTATGACTAATTACTAATATAATTTATAATGATTTTGAGGCTAGTCAGTAGTTGATATCAGATATTCAAGACACTTATGTAATAAAATCAATAACCAATCTAAATGTTAATATTACAGTAGATTGTTTTTCCTGCTTTTCCTTCAAAAAAAGCAGCATTACATTTTAGAAAACTAGAAAACTGTTAATTTATAAACATTAAGAAATCTGGCTGTAAATGAAATATATACAAATCATATTTTTCAAAAACAGTTATTGAAAAAATACTTTTAAACTTGACATACAATGATGTTCCTTAAGGTAGCCATATATTTTGTGAAATTGAGAAAAATGAAATTGATTGAAAATTATTTATCTTTCAATTGTTATCTGACTGATTTGAGATACCCATGATGTTTAAAGTTCTTAGTTGTTTAATGAAATACTGTTTTGGTGAGAATGCATGTATTGTATACAGTTGTGTATCTAATTAGTTTTAAAGAAATACAAGTTTAGCAACTTACATAAAGTAAAAACTGTATTGCACATTTCAGAATAGGGTTAGAAGGAATAATGGCCTAAATTTCATGATCATGTCAATATAACATTTTACCAAAGTTTTAAATTAGTTTCTGTGTAAAAGACTGTATTTAAGTTGTACATTGCCAAAAATATGAATGAGTTAAGTGATTTCTTATAGAGAAGATTAATAATTCATTTTTTCATTATGCCATATTTGTGGAAGAGAATCAATTTAATGTGTATTACCACAGGGCACCCATATGTTTGAAAATTAATAAGCAGCAGGTACTTGATAATTTGCCAAGCTATATAAAAATGACCAGTATTCCTACAATGATTGCACTTGATGTTTGTATTAATTACTGTAAATCCTTAACAGTATGAAGATGAATATGCATTATTTTAAAAGTTACTAAGTATGTAAGGATTTTAAGATATTTTTATGAAATCTGTTATTTTATGTATCCAGATTCCATTATGGACATTTTCATTTTAAACATGTAGAAGTAAAATATTCCAGCAAAAGTTAAGTTGGCTTAAATGCTTTCTGAATCTCATTTGGCATGCTTATTCAAGTTGAAAATTTTTTATAAGAGTTAGCACTTATTGTCTGCATTAATGTTTATTTTGTTATGATAATGATTGAATGTTGTTAGTACAAGTAAACAGATAACTTACCTGATAAAACCAGAAAAATGTACTTGATTTGTAATACTAATTACTTTTTCTAGAACCTATATTTTATTTACTAATAGCTATAATTTTGGTATCTTTTGCTTATTTTTAAGTTGGTAATAGTTTTTAGGTTTGTGATTATTTACAAAGCAAATCTCTTATTCTTTAAAGTATTAATATAATATTCCTACCTTAAGCCTATCTTAACTGCTTTAAAGTTTTTGTCATAGACAATTTGTAAACCTTGTATCCTTGTATGGCAAGGCTTGTTCCAAGAAGGCCTCATTTGTTTCAAAGGCTTCTATGGGGTCTCCTTGTAAATCTCCATTGCTGCTCATATTACTCTTATGTTCATCCTGCCTTGTTTTACAAAGGCAAACATCACATCTTACTTTATCCTCCCACTTTCTTCTCAATGCCTTCTTCTATGTTGTCTTTTAGTTCAGAGTATTTCCTGTAGACAATTCTCTTTCACTTTTGAGAGATTGTGGAGTAACAATTCATAGTTTGTGTAACTCTTTATTCTTGTTATTATTTTTATATGATATAAATAAATCATTAACTAAATTCTAGGTTATTCTTCCACTCCCCACTCTCCATTCCTCTCTTCTGATATTACCTAATTTATTACACGAACATAATATATTTCTCTATTTATTTAGATCTTTAGTTTCTCTCAGCAATGTTTTATAATGATCAGTATATAGGTTTTGCACATTTTTGTTAAATGTACTAGTACATCTATTTTATATTCTTGATCAAATTATAAATTATATTTTTAAAAACTATGTCCAATTGTTCATTTTAATATATATAGAAATACAATTGATTTTTATATATTAATTTTATATTCTATGATCTTGCTAAACTCATCTCAATAGCTTTTTTATAGATTCCATAGTATTTTCTACATAGACTATCAAATTGTGAATACAGTTCTACTTCTTCCTTTCTACTTGATTTCTTTTATTTCTTTTTCTTGCCTTATTACACTCGCTAGAACCTTTATTAGTACAATGCTGAATAGAAGTGGTAAGAATAGACATCCTTGCCTTATTGCTGATCTTAGGAGGAAAGCATGATATTAGCCATCATTTGTTTTTTGTAGATAGTGTTTATCAGGTTGAGGAGTACCTTTCTATTCCTAGTTAGCTGAAGGTTTTTATTAGTAATGGATTATGAATTTTGTCAAATGCTTTTTCTGCATCAATTGAGATGCTTACATGGGATTTTATTTTATTTTATTTTTTAAAAAATCTTCATTTAGTGAAATACATTAATTTTTAAATGT
The DNA here is from genome assembly GCF_000412655.1 of Myotis brandtii. NCBI lineage: Eukaryota > Metazoa > Chordata > Mammalia > Chiroptera > Vespertilionidae > Myotis > Myotis brandtii. The sequence goes on along the minus strand of NW_005353838.1, from coordinate 8,298,682 downwards.
TAAATGACCTTGCTTTCTTGGGATAAATCTCATTTGGTCATGATGTTTTATTTTATACACACACACACACACACACACACACACACACATATTGTTGAGTATAGTGTGCGAAATTTTTGTTAAAAATATTTACATTAGGAATATCAGTTAATAGTATTTTTTTTTTCTTCTGTCAGTGTAATGCTGGCCTTATATGAGTAGTAAGTATTTCCTTCAGTTTATGGACAAGTTTGTATATAATTGATATCATTTATTTCTTAAATGTTTGGTAGAATTTATAGGTTGAAACATCTTGGCCTGGTGTTTTATTTGTAGGAGAGTTTTTTTAATTAAAATTTTATTTTTTTAAAAAAGAAAAATGACAGACTGATACCCCTTATGAACATAGATGTAAAAATTCTTAACAAAATTTTAGCAAATTGAATCGTTATCTATTTCTTGTTGAGCAAGTTGTGGTAATTTTGTAGTCTTTCAATCAATCTATGTCATCCAACTTATAAAATTATTTGGCATAAAGCTATTCATAATATACCCTTATTATATTTTTAATATCTTTACAATTTGGATTTATGTCATTTCTCTTATTCCCAATAGTGGTATTTTGTATTTTCCCTCTTTCTTTTTCTGGTAAGTCTGGCTAGAAGTTTACCAGTTTTATTGATCTTCTCAAACAACTAGCTTTTCTATATTATTCTTGTATTTTCCAATTTATTTGTTTTCTCTCTAATCTTTATTATTTCTTTTATTCTGTTCACATTGGATTTTATTTGCTTTTCGTTTTTAGTTTCTTAAGATGGAAGCTGAATTCATGGATTTTAGACCTATCTTATCTTCTTTTGTAAGTGGTTAGTGTTATAGGTATTTAGTGTTATAATATTTTCTCTAAGTACTGCTTAGCTGCATATCATAATTTGATGTTTTAAAGTGTTTTATTTATTTAAAAATACTTTCTAATTTCCCTTTGAATCCTGAATTATTTCATGGATATTATTTTGTCTCCAAATACTTGGAGATTTTTTTTTTTTTGCTTATTTTTAATTTAAATCGGTTATGGCCAGAAAACATACTTTGTATTATTTGAATCTTCTTAAATGTATTGAGATTTGTCTTATGTCTTTGAATATCATCTGTTTTGGTAAATGCTTTTTTTTCCCACTTGAGAAGAATATATAGTCATGTGCCACATATGGTGTTTTGGTGAGTGATGGACCTCATATACATATGATGGTGGTCCCATAAGATTTTAATGGAGATGAATTTCCTGTAAGAAATGGAAGGATATGTGGTTCAGGAGGAATTTTTTTCTTGGACAGAAACAATATCTGTTGGGCTTAGTAATAGATTCCCTCTCACTCTCAGAACCTCAATTTTGAGTGTATAGATTATATCCCGACCACTCAGCCACTCACCTGTATCAGCACAGAGGAGCTGTTTCCCCCAGCACTCTACATTCAGAGGGCACTACAGCCCTCCCAGATCTAGCTGATGGTGTTCAGAGAACATTGCTATAAATTCTTAGTTGAAGAACTAAGATCCTGTACAAGGACACAGGTCTACAGGTGCTACCTTAAAAAGTATTAAGTGCTGCTGCCACTTTAGTAAAAGCTTTCTGTAGTAATGTGGAGCCAGCCTGTCCCTGAACTTTGCAAATATTTTCAGGTTCCATTTTCAGTTCAATGCCAGAGAGAGCCTTTTGTGCCAGACAGGGTCAGTGGAACCAAAACATATTTCCAAAGTAAAGGTATTTCCTCAATTCTGCACCCTCTCCATGTTAAACACTGTTTTTTCATGAATACCACAAAGTTTCTTAATCTGACTACTACAACAGGTAGCCAAAAACCACATTGCCATAACAATCCTTTATGTTCATTTTTCTCTTCATCTGATTTCTTAATTTACTGAATCTCAGGCCACCTTTCACTCCCTCCTAACAGTCACTACTATGCTGATCTATGCCTTATCTAGACAGTTTCTCTTCAATGTTTCTAATTAGTCCAGCCCATATCCCTGATCATGGAGAAACATTGACAGCTTCAGTGGTCTATTTCTGACCCTGTTGGAAGAAAGCAGGAGGAGGGCTTGTGGAACATTATTTATAAAGCCTATAGTAGTGTGTAGCAATATCTTAGGCCAGTGATGGCGAACCTTTTGAGCTCGGCGTGTCAGCATTTTGAAAAACCCTAACTTAACTCTGGTGCCGTGTCACATATAGAAATTTTTTGATATTTGCAACCATAGTAAAACAAAGATTTATATTTTTGATATTTATTTTTTATATTTAAATGCCATTTAACAAAGAAAAATCAACCAAAAAAATGAGTTCGCGTGTCACCTCTCTGACACGCGTGTCATAGGTTCGCCATCACTGTCTTGGGCCTTCACATTCACTTAGCATTTACTCACTGACTCACCCAGAGCAACTTCCAGTTCTGCAAGCTCCATTCATGGTAAGTGCCCTATACAAGTGTACCATTTTTAATCTTTCTGTGTTTGGATACACAAATACCATCCTATATAATAAAACCCTAATATGCAAATTGACCGAATGCGCTGTGTTGAGCATCTTCCCCTCCCCCACAGAGGGAGGCGACTAGCTGTGGCGATGGGGGGGTGGGGGGGCTGGCCAGCAGATGGTGCCAGGCCACCAGCCATGGCGGGTACCAGTGGGGGCCCCCCAATCGTCCCTCCCGCCGGTTGCCTCACAGATGGCCCTGATTGCCAGCCAGGCCTAGGGACCCTATCCTATATATTGGGAACAGTTTCTTAGATTTAAAAATTAAAACCTGGCAAGGCTACTCTAACTGAAAAAACAGGATGATGCAGCAATGACATGCATGGACTCTGGCTTGCACATTTTGTGGTCAGCCCTGATTCTG
>NW_005353838.1:8263608-8295751 GCF_000412655.1 Myotis brandtii | reverse complement strand
GAGGGAAATGGTACTACTGCCTCAGAAGGATCATGTTATGTACTACTTTTCATAATCAGGGCAAAAAAATGTAGCTGCCCATACAATAGCAAGATGCCTTTCACCTGGATGAAAAGTATGGTCATTGGTGCATGCAGTCTCCCGGATGTCCGACTGCTGGTTTAGCCCCGACATCCCCCAAGGGGTCCCGGATTGCGAGAGGACGCAGGCCGGCCCCCCCCCCCCCCCCCGTGCATGAATTTTGTACACCGGACCTCTAGTTGTGTTGTAATCACTTACGGTGTCCAGTACAGTAATGCGCTGTACAGGTTTGTAACCTGGGATCAATAGGCAGTATTATACCATATGGCTTAGGTGTATAGTAGGTTATATACTGTCTAGGTTTGTATAAGTGCAAATTTGATATTTGCACAACGATGAAATTGCCTAATGATGCATTTTTCAGAACATATCCCCGTCATTAAGCAATTAATGACTATATGTTGTTTCTGTTGGGTAGAGTGGCTATAAATGTCAACTAGGTCAAGTTGGTAGTAGATAATGTTGTTCTTTATCAACACTAAATGATTTGCTGACCTGCCAGCTATTGAGAGAAGGCTGTTGAAATCTCCAACTATAATTGTGTATATGTTTATTTCTTTTCATAGTTCTATGTGTTTTTGCTTTATGTGTTTTAAAGCTCTGTTATGATGCACATATATATTTAGGATTGCTATGCCCACTTGATGAATTGACTTTTTTGTGATTATGAAATTACTCTTTTATTTTATCCCTGAGAATATTCTTTGTTCGAAAATCTACTGTGCTTGATATTAATACAGCTACTATAGATTTTTTTATTGGTGTTAATATATGTATGTGTGTAAATGTATGTTTTTCTATCATTTACTTTTAACTTATTTGGTCTTTATATATAAAATGTCTTTTTTTTGTAAGTAGCTTATGTTGGTTCTTGCTTTCTTGTTCATTCTGTCAATCATTGCCTCAGAATGAGGATGTTCAGGCCACATACATTTAATATAATAATTGGTATGTATAGGTTTGAGTTAAATGTTCTATTGTGCTATTTTTTTTCCTATTTGTCCTATCTGCTCTGCAACCTTTCTTATGTTCTGCCTTCTTTTGGATTATTAATATTTTTAAAAATTAATTTTATTTTATTGATTTCAGAGAGAAATGGTGAGGGAGAAAGAGATAGAAACATCAATGATGAGAAAGAATCATTGATCAGCTGCTTCCTGCACACCCCCTACTGGGGACCGAGCTCTCAACCCGGGCATGTGCCCTGACTGGGAATTGAACCCTGACCTCCTGGTTCATAGGTCCACATTCAACCACTGAGCCACACTAGTTGGGCTGGATTATTTTCTTTTATGATTCCATTTTATACATTTTGTTGCCTGATTAGCTATATTGCTTTTGTGTGTAATTTTAGTATTAGAATTCCATATTAGTGAAAAAAGTCTTTTAAAAATGAAGGCAAAGATGAAGACTTTTTCAGACATACAAACTGAAAAAATTCATCACTAGAACAATTTCATTACAAGAAATGTTAAAAGAAGTCCTTCAAGCAGAAGGAAAATGACACCAGATGAAAAGCTGGATCCAAAAAAAGAGGAATACCAGAAATGATTATTACCATATGGGTAAAAATATAAAACTTCTACTTTTTAAATCTTTTAAAAGATAATTGATGGTATAAAGGAAAAAATTAATTTTTTAAAAATATGTTTTTATTGATATCAGAGAGAGGAAGCTAGAGGGAGGGAGAGAGGGAGGGAGAGAGAGAAACATCGATGAGATGTTTTGGGTTTTACAGTATATATCTTTGATTTATCAAAATTTATCTACACATGATAGGGTACCAGTTCATATATAGTTTAAGACTCTAACAACAGTATACTTATATTTTTCCTTTCCTAGCCTTTGTGCTGTTGTTGTCATACATTTCGTTTATGTTATAAATCCTACAACAAATTATTTTTTTCCTGCCCTGCCGGTATGGCTCAGTGGTTGAGCATTGACCAGGAGGTCACTGTTCCTTTCTTGGTAGGGGGGCTTGCAGGAGGCAGCTGGTTAATGTTCCTCTCTCATCGATGTTTCTATCTCCTTTCTCTTGCTTCCTCTCTCTGAGATCAATAAAAACACATTTTTAACAAATTAATTTTTTCCTTTATACCATCAATTATCTTTTAAAATATTTAAAAAGTAGTTGTTTTGTATTTTTACCCACATGGTAACCATTTCTGGTACTCCTCTTTTCTTTGGATCCAGTTTTTCATCTGGTGTCATTTTCCTTCTGCTTGAAGGACTTCTTTTAACATTTCTTGTAATGAAATTGTTCTAGTGATGAATTTTTTCAGTTTGTATGTCTGAAAAAGTCTTCATCTTTGCCTTCATTTTTAAAAAACTTTTTTCACTAATATGGAATTTTAATTTGATAGGTTTCCCTCAGAATTTCTAACATACTGTTTCGTTGTCTTCTGGCTTGCTTATTTTTCTGATAAGAAATGTGCTGTCATTCCTATCTCTGTTTCTCTGTACATAATGTATCTTTTTCTGACTGCTTTTAAGGTGTTCTCTTTATCACTAGTTTTAAACAATTTGAATATGTTGTGTCCTGTTGCAAAATTATGCTTCTTGTGCTTAAGGTTTGTTGATATTTTTGTATCTATGGGTTTATAGTTTTCATCAAAGTTGGAAAATTTGGGTGCATTATTTATTCAAATATTACTTTCTTTTCCTTTTTTCTCTTCTTTTGGACTCCAATTATATGTATGTTAGAGTAGACTGCTTGAGGTTCTATAGCTCACTGATGATTTTTTCATTTAAAAATATTTTTAGTCTGTGTTTTGTATGGTTTCAATTGCTATATCTTTATAATTACTAATTTTTTTTTTCTGTAATGTGCAAACTGTTATTCATCCCATGTCTGGATTTTTCATCCTAGACATTGTAGTTTTCATCTGCAGAAGTTCAGTTTGGGTCTTTTAAATTTTTTCCGTGCCTCTACTTAACATTGAATGGCTCCTCTAGATTCTGAAGCATATGGAATGTAGTCATAACTGTTTAAACATATTTGTCTATGCATCCTATTATCTCTGTCATTTCAAGGTCATTTTTGATTGATTTTTCTCATGATGGGTTGCATTTTTCTGCTTGTTTGGTTGTGGGATATTTCTGTATTCCTATACAAAACTCCTCTGAATACTTGATCAGTGACCTGTGAGTTATGAAGTTTTCTACTCTGACTGGTGGAAACATGCAACATTTTTGGCCCCGTGTGAGCTACTGTTACCTTTAAATACTTTGGAGCAGTTTTCTCTGTCCTCAGGTAGTTTCCTCATATGCATGTGCCAATCAGTATTCTGTTGAATAGTCTGTAGATCTTTGCTCTGTGCATTCTCTTCTACTCTTTCCTGTGAACTCAAGCTGCTTTGGCTTCCCCAGAGTTCCAGCTTTATCTCCTCATCTCAGGGAGACTTCACCTGGGATTACCCTCCCTGAGTTGTTGCCTGGAAATTCTTTCTAGACAACAAGCTGGGGCAATTGTAGGGCTCATCTTATTTGCTTTTTGCCTGTCAGAAATCTTTATCCTACATTGCCTGATAGCCAGTGTCTTTAAAACTGTTGCATCATATATTTTGCACAGTATTTTAGTTGGGAAGGTAAATGTGACCCCCTGTAACTATTATGGTCCAAAGTGGAATTTCGTAATTTATTATTACGTACACTTTTAAGAGTCTGGCCATTTAAAAAATTAGTTTGTACAGAACCTAACATCATTTCATGTCTTAATAGATTATGTGTGTTGAATGCTTTACAGAGATTTATAATATTCAATGTTATTTTGTTTTGTTAAAATTTAAATTCTGAAAAGCATAGTAGTTCTTGGTAAACTAAATTAAAATTTATATGTATTTTATACATATAATTTTTATGTGTTTATTTATATACTAGGTCTTCATCCTCCGGGTCCACCTTTAGCTAGACCCATTCTCCCTCGAGAACGAAGTGCTTTGGATAGAGTTGTTGAATATTTAGTTGGTGATGGTCCACAAAACAGGTAATGTTTACTAGGGTGGCAAAAAAATGAAAATGAAGAAAACATTTATTGGTCATGGTGTGTATGTTGTGTGTGCATGTACTAGATTTCTGTAGTTTTGTGGCTCCTATTTCTTTATTTTAAAACATAATGGAATATTTCATAGCCCTGCAAAGGAATATGCATTCAGTTGTTGTTTTTTTCAGTAGGAGTTTGGATAAAGTATGGAGGTAAAATACTGAAATATATATATATACATTGCAGCCCTACTATATTATAATCCTACTCTACAGTTATTTTTAGAGAAATTGATTCTTTTCACTAAAACTTAAAATACAAATAGTGAGAACTTGATAGGTTATAAGAAATGGAATTTTATAGATGTCAGTACTAGACTTGGCGATAGTGATAATTTTAATAACAATGAGGACAATTTATATGTATTTGGCACTTACAGTTTTCAGAATGTTCTTTCAATTGTTACTTTATTTGATCCTTACAATAATTTTAGGAAGAGAGTTATGATATAGCAATTGTCATAGTATAGACTTAAGAATTATTTTTAGGGTAGTAGAGTAGATATTTGATAAGGTTATTGATTAATGTTATCAATTTAATAAAGGGACTAGATAAAGTTAACATAATAAATTGTATGTTATTCAAAACAGAATGTCATTTAATAGGGCCAAATATTTTGTTAAGTACATACACAGAGAATAGAATGAGTCTATAAATAGAAAGTGAGGAAGATGTTTAAGTGTAACTAGGATAAATACAGGAATTATGGTGTACAGAAATTAACCTTTGGATTGAACTAAATAAAATTAATTTCTTTACTATAAGACTTCTCATTGTGAATCTCTAAGAAGTTCCATCTTTTCCAATCTTATGTGACTACACATTTTGAGTCTATCATCCCCAGCAAGGTACTTTAGGAAACACTGAAGTGTTCTGTTACCAAATGTTTCTGCTAACTTAAAAAAGACGTATTTATTTGACTGGCTGCTTAGTTTTTTTAAAATTTGATGCATAAATTATATTTTAAAATGGTTGAAATTTTGACTGTTATGTTTAAAGAGTATTGTTTATTGTTTACTAAGAACATCTAGTTTGTTATGACATATTTAGCTATGTTAAAATATAAGTTAGCTATGTTGGCTAAAGTAGCCTCTCCCATGGGCTTTGTTTGCATTTGTAACTAGTCTATTTTTCCTTTTGGTATAGGTATGCCCTTATATGTCAGCAGTGTTTTTCTCATAATGGCATGGCTTTGAAAGAAGAATTTGAATACATTGGTAAGAATTAGTAGGCAGATTTAAATATTTTACGCTCAAATTTTTCATTCTATGCCCGTTCCCATATAATGTCATTTTATTTTTGGTACTGTCTCTGTATATATTTTTCAGGATATTGTCCTTATTTTAGAACACAGCAAAGCAGGAAAGACAAATCAGATTTTTCTCACAACAATGTACAATCTCTAGGCCAGCTGTTCTCAAACTTCACTGTGTACCAGAATCATCTGAATAGCTTTTAAAAAGTATGATGCCCAGGGCCCACCTACAGAAAGTCTGCTTTAATTGATATGGGGTGGGGTTCTGGGCATCAGCATGGTTTTAAAGTTCCTCAGATGATTCTCATGAGCAGCCACTATTAAAAAACTTTATACTAAGTTAATTATGTTTCTCATATATGATATACTACACTTTCTTGGGTAAATGAGCAAGGTTCTGGATTTAAAAATACCTAATGACTCTGGTGACTAGAAATGTAATTTCTATAATACACTTAGGTCATTATTAATATTGTTTTGCTATTATTAGTTAACCTGCTATATAACTTATCTTTTCTGTTTAAAATTAATATTCTAATAATAATTAGAAAGTATACTTTAAAATTAGCTTTGGTTAGAACACCTACAGTAATATTACTAAAACCATATGTAATTTCACTAGGGATAAAATAACTTTTTTTTTTTTTGGATAAAATAACTTTTGAAGAGTTCTTTGACTATTTGCAAAAGTAATCTTGTGAGTTATCTGACTAGTCCTTGAGTTTTCTTTGGTTTGTGGTTTTGTTTATTTTTTTAAAAATTCTCTGCAGCTTTTCGGTGTGCCTACTGTTTTTTCTTGAATCCTGCAAGAAAAACCAGACCTCAGGCTCCAAGATTGCCCGAGTTTAGTTTTGAGAAGAGGCAGGCTGTGGATGGCTCAAGTTCAATTGGCCCCTTGCCCTCAGGAAGTGTGATTTCATCAGAGAACCAGATAAGTGAAGGTATGAATATGTTAATTAAAAAGTTTTGTCTCTTAATAATGTTTACTATTTAACAATAACAGCATAATGCTTTTAAATAAGAATGGATTTATCAGATTTTGCAGCATGCATATATCACTTATCACTCTGATACTGTAGCCTCCTGTATAATTAGTATGATGTGTTTTAGTTTTAAAATATACAGATTATAACTTGTTAAGCAGCATCCAGCAATAGCTAGGCAAACATTGTTTATGGAGTGACCTCTTCTAATAACTGTTGGAAGATTTGACTAATGTTTTATGGAATAATTTTTTTCCAATTTATTTAAATGAAGCAGATTATGATAATTATGGAGCAACTATAAGATACAATTTTTTAAAATTTGCAATTAACATTGATGAAATAAGTTTGTGCTTACCACTTGAATTAGTAGAAGTTACTGCAAGCAGGAAACCTTGGAATTGGAAAGTCATCCTTGCATCCTTTAGATGACTGTGTTGATACGACTGGTAGTCCTTTGAAACAATTTATCTTGATCAATGAGACTAACATTGCTGACACATTCCTTGATGTAAACAACCTTATTTTAGAGAAACAGAGTTCATCGGAATTCATTGGATTTTAGGCCTTATCTTGCAATTCTATTTTAGGAATTCTTGAGGAAGTTTCATGAAAAAAAATGGAAAAGATGAGTTGGAAGAGCTGACTATTAATTGCCAACTATTTCTTGCTGTTAATAATGAGGTGAGGAGCTGTTTGTTAAGCAGCTCTGAATTCTGAAGATTGCTAAAATTATGATACAGGCCATGATATTTTGGTGCTATGGCTGATAGAGAAAAAAAATCCATATTGGAAGTTTAGCTCACATCGTTTACTTAGCAATCAGTATTCATCCTTTTAATTTCTAGGAATTATCATTTACATGTATTTGATTTCCTTCTTTATAAAAGCATTGAGTAGGGGAAAATTGCTTTAAAAATAATATGAGAGGGAATTTTCAGATACCAGAAGTTTATTATGAAAATTTGTGTATCTTTTTTAAAATTTTGAATAATAAAATACATGTGTTGACTCAGGCTTGGCTTTGGGCTTAATGACAAATACCAAAAGGAATTTGAATAGATAGGCATGACAAGAGGTCTGTTACTTCCAAAAGTGAATCAATGCATTCATCTTCTCCAAGTCTGCAACATCAACTCCAAACATAATATCAGATTTTTTCTTTTGCTTAAGTTATGCTCTGAGCTTCATATTATTACATGAAAATCATCTGCCTCACCAGTGTGCACCCTCTTGGAACTGAAAAATGAAAGACTTTCTTACTGAAGATGCCTAGAGGAAACATTGAAGTCCTTTCCATGAGTAACCTTGCTTATGAAAGCTAAAGTGAATATTTGAAAGCCAGTAGTTGGGACAAAAAGAAAAAGAAAAATCAGCCAACAAAATAAAATCTTGATAATGAGCCCAATGCTTTATATTTTCTGCTAAGGTCAATATAGATAGTTAGCAAACAACACCGAGCTATACCTTTCCTTCTCATCTAATCTAGGAGGAGCAATACCCCAGATGTCTCATTTTCTGTCTGAAATCTCTGGAGTGAAGTCTAACTGGCTCATATTCAACCCTAATAAGGTAATATTAATAGGTGAAGACAAAACTTGAGGCAGGGACAGCGGTTCTCAACGTGTGGGTTGCTACCCCTTTGGCAGTCGAACGACCCTTGCACAGGGGTCGCCTAAAACCATCCTGCATATCAGATATTTACATTACGATTCATAACAGTAGCAACATGACAGTTATGAAGTAGCAACGAAAATAATTTTATGGTTGGATCACAACATGAGGAACTGTATTTAAAGGGCCAGAAGGTTGAGAACCACTGGTAGTAACTTCATAGTGCTAGAAACTGAAGCAACACTTGAATTTGGTTTAAGATAGTCTTTAGAGTAGTAACTTTTATACTTCTCTTTGGATTCATTAAAATGGCTATGAGCACCCTTCTTTGGCTTTCTAGAAGATTGAACTTTTCTCCAAGACTCCTATCTCAACACTATGATATACAGTTATCAATTTCAAGCTGGATTCCTTTAGTAAATGATGAAGTATTTTTGATGAACAGAGAAGCTGCATTTGTTTTGAACACCGGAGGCATATCTTTATGATTAAATTGAACTATTAAGATTATATTATCTCAATCATCTATTCTCTATGCTGACAGCCAATGTAATTGAGGGCTTAGATTTCTGATTTCTACAATTTTTCTGCTGTAATTTTTATATTTTTTAAGTATTGCAATAGCTCCTTGATAGCAGCAAAAGCTATAGAAATTCGGTTATTGAATTTACAGATGGAATGAGAAGGTAACTTTCTTCCATTTGAATTTTCTTTCAATGAATATTCTAAAACCATTTATATGAATAATCTAGAATTAATAAAGATACCGTCTTAAAAATCTATGATGTGAGACTTTGAAATTAAGTTGTGTCTACTGGAAGATTTTGCATTTAGGATGAGGCACAAGGCTTTTGAAATTTTTGGGCCACTCTTTAGAACAACACATGAAATCTTGGAAAGTTTTATCAAAGAAGGAGATCTAGAAGAAACTTCTCCCATTAATTGCTCATTTGAATTCCTAGATATTCTTTTTTAGAATTGTCTATAGAAAATGCTTCGGTAATAGAATATTAAAGAAACACAAGAAATTAGGACTATGGATTGTCCTTGTATCTAAGAGCATACTAGGTATGGTATTCCAAAGTAATGAATTGCTTTTAGGTTCCTCAGTTTCTTTTATGGTTAAATGGATGGTACAGTAATACTTGAATCTGCTAAGCCACATTAAAGTGATTTATCAGTTTTGCTTTTAAAAAATATGCAATCCAAAATACCTGACATACAGCATTTTTTTTGTTACATATGGTAAGAGAGGATGAAGTTTTTACATTGTTAATATACTAGTGCAGTGGTTTTAGGCTAGCATGTTTGAAAATATTAATATTATTGTTTTCATTGCTCAGTTGTATTTGTCTAGATTTTATGTAATTATATTAGGAAAAAATAGCTTTTATTCAACTGGAAATAACTTGCTAATAAAACTCATGGCATCTAATCAATACTATAAAAAATAACAAGTAAAATTTATATAAGGTAGAAACTTATTTTGATATCCTGATTTCTGCTCTTCCCTTCCTTTCTTTTAAGCAATATACTGTTACTGTTAGATTCTGTTGATCTAGAGAAAATTCTGTTGTAGTATTGTTTGTTATGATGCTCTAAGACCGTGGTCGGCAAACTACGGCTCGCGAGCCATATGCAGCTTTTTGGCCCCTTGAGTGTGGCTCTTCCTAAGCCTTAGAAGTATCCCAATTAAGTTAATAACAATGTACCTACCTATATAGTTTAAGTTTAAAAAATTTGGCTCTCAAAAGAAATTTCAATCGTTGTACTGTTGATACTTGGCTCTGTTGACTAATGAGTTTGCCGACCACTGCTCTAAGATATTGAACTATTTGATAATGTAAATTTTGTTGAATTCTGTATATTTACTAGATCTACTAGTATAAAGCTTATACTTATATATTTAATTATGTACAGTTTACTCAAGATGTAAATTTAACCGTAGTATCAGTTTGCATGCTTCTTTTATTCATAGAGATATTTTTGGCCTGCAGATTCTCTTTTCTAAAATACCTTCACCAAAAAAAATAGTTTTATACCATTGCTTAATAATGACATTCTTACTCATCTAATGGATTTGTTCACCAATGGTATATTAGCAGTATTTTGTGTATTGAACACTAGAGGCCTGGTGCACGAATGCGTGCACGGGTGGGGTCCCTTAGGGTGGCCTGCAGAGATCGGGCCCCAGCTCATGTCCCCAGCCTCGCAGCCCCACCTGGCACCCTGCTGTGGCCTGGCACCACCCCCTCACCTGCTCCATTATCCCTCCTGTGGGGCGATCAATTGGGGCCGGGCCCTCCCCCGCTGCCGCCACTGGTCACTGTCTACAGGGCGATCAGGCCCCTGCTTGCACCCACCTTGGCCTGGCGCTGCCTGCTCACCTGTTCCACTATCCCGCCACGGTCCCAGTCCCACTCTGCTGTGGTCCCGTTCTCGTCGGGGCCCATCAGGGCCGGCAGTGCCTCCACTGCCTCCACTGCCACCCGCTGCCAGCGCTGCGTTGCCAATGCCCGCCATGTTCCGCGCCGCCCCCTGGTGGTCAGTGCACATCATAGTGAGCGGTTGAACTCCCTGTCTCCTGGTTGACCTCCCGGTCAAACCACCACCTGAGGGGGCAATTTGCATATTAAGCTTTTATTATATAGGATGAGCTGTTATCTCCTAGGTGGTTATTATTTAATTGAAGTTTATTCATTGAGCCCGTGGGTTGAGTTTGGGGTGAAATTCATGTCTTTGTTTCTTAAAATAAGTTGGCCAGTTTCTTTAAGAGAGAAAAATCTTGTAAAAACTTCTTTGTTTAAAACCTGCAAGTTCAAAGACAAATTGTCTATTTTAATTTAATAAATTTCATATGAGCAAGTTTATAGTCTGTAGTGAGTACTGCTGTGTTAGCAAGGCAGATTTGTTGTTATTGTGAAAAGGAATAAAATATAAAGAATCTAAATGAATTCACCAAAATACGAGGGTTTAAAATTATATATATATATATATCTATATCTATCTATCACAGATACACAAACAATCACAATTTAGTTAGATAAGTGCATATAGATATATAGATTTCAGAGAGGAAAGGAAAGGGAGAGAGAGAGAGAGAAACATCAATGATGAGAGAGAACCATTGATCACCATACTGGGGATTGAGCCTGCAACCCAGACGTGTGCCTTGACAGAGAATCGAATGGTAAACTCCTGTTCATAGGTTGATGCTCAGCACAAGGGGTTTTTAAAGGCATAATCTAAATAGAATTATGTATTTTTCTGTGAAAATTTCATATATTTTTCTAAAGTAAATATATGAAATTGTTTTGCTAGACTATTCTTTAATTTTCTTAGAAAATTATTCTCTCAAGAGCTAGACTAAGAGTCTAAAGGTAAGTTGATGTTCTTATATGTTTTTGCATGTGTGTGCTTTATAGGTGAGGCAGTAGTGTTAGTTTTACAATTATACTGTTTTATGATTTTGAGTTGTCTAGTTAAGGCTTTTCCTAAACAACTGGAAGCCAATTTTTTACATTCAGTAGAAAAAGTTTCTCTCTTAAGATTATTGGGGTGGGCATGGGGCAGGGGGTAGGAGTGGGGAAAGGAACACATTTCATGGGTCATTTTTGTCTCATCACATTGCAATATATTGTTTTCTTGGCATTACAAATGCCATTTTTTCTTTTTTTAAATCCTCACCCAAGGACATGCTTAGAGATGGGGGCCGGGGGCGGGGGGTGTCATTTGCCTTCCCTCAGCTCCGTGACTGGGGATCAAATCAGCAATTCAGGTATGTGCCCTGACTGGGAATTGAACCGGCAGCGTTTTGGTACATGGGCCGATGCTCAACCAACTGAGCCACTCTGACGGGGCAACAGTTGATTTTTGAAATTTCTTATAGATGGGATTAGATCATTTAGGTAATTTTGTTTCATTTTTAGTCTAAACTGGTGTGACCCCAAAGGCTGGTTTTTCTTTTAGTATTTTATGCCCAAATGTTGACATCTCATTAAATTACAACTTCACAGAAAAAATTTATTGTTTTATTAGACTAGGCAAATGATACTATCTCATAGAAATAAAGTCAGTACCTTTAGAATATACTTAATGATATTATAAAGCTCTATGGTTTAGTTAATAAACTGGTAAGTATTTCTCTGTTCTTGCTCACCTAGTTCACTTAAATCTTTTTTGGATGACTTCTCATAAAGTAGCATTGGTATCCAAACATTGACTATCTAAGTCATTTAGACTAGCCAATACTTGCATAATAGGCATCATGGCACATGCCAGTTTTTTTGTAGTGTTAGTGCTATTAAAATTACTTTTCTGCAAATTAACCTGGGAGAAGTTGTCATTAGTAGGCTTTTAGAATATTTTTAAGCACTATCATTTTACCAATTTTTAATCTTTCATATATTCTGTGAAATACAACACAGTATATAATATCCTTTGTATATAATATCCTTTTCTAGTTATAATAGCACATGGTATTTCTTAGAATTCACCTTTATAGACATTTAAAATTTTAAGTATGGTAGTTCTGTTGTTTAACTACATTTTTAAAATCCAAGAATTTTTAAATTAAATGGATTTGAGTAGTGATGTGTTTCTGAAAATAGTTGTATCACAGAGCTTTAACAGAATAAACCATAGACTTTGATACCTCTCTTGTGTAGTACTGAGGCAGTCTGTCTGACAGAATATGACAAACTGTGGGCCTATGTTCACTTCAACATGTTTATTGGTGAATTGAGTCGTGGATTCTGAACTTTTTTCATTTTGTTTGGCTTTATTGGTTTGATTCAGAAGGCTTGCTATATTTTAACAAATTGTAAAGTTCTTGGCAAGTAAGTATTGTGGAAAACCATAACTTAAAATTGTATTGATAAATTTTGTGAGGGTAGAATTACAAATGGTTGGTGACTCCTAAAGTTTTCCACTGAAGGCCTTACTTGCCCAGGTAGCAGAATGATCTGTACATGTCCATAGAATTTTATGTGCCCTGTTTGCTTTTGCTTTTTGTACACTGAAACATTCAAATAACAAACTCAGTCAGTCTACGGCTTTTTACCTTGGATTTTTGTAAGATTTGAAGTGGTGCAGCAATGCCATTTTAAGTTCCTTTTGAAATAAAAATAGCATTTTTGTGACATTTGGTATAATATGATTTGAGAACCATTCCTTACTACTGTTTGTGGTTATATGAAGTTTTTATATAGTAAGACCTCATTAACTCGGATGTTCCTAACTGTATAATTTTGGTCCTTCATCCTATATATAAAAATTGGAAAAAAGTTTACAATTCTGTAAACTAGACTTTAAAATATATGTGTAGAAATAATTGTTTTAAAATATCACACACACACACATACACACACACACTTTGTACTATATAAGGAACTAAACTAGTACTTTTTACTGATGTAGACTGGTCTTTACTCCATAAATGTTGAATCAATAACATTTGTTGTATGTCATAAGGGATCTTCTATGAGGGTAGGAAAATCTGCTTATTTGTTTAGCTGATGTGGTTTAACCTTATCTTCCTAGCAAAAATATTAGTTGCTATTTATTATAAAAACTGCTCTGGTCATTCCCTCTCCCATTCCATTCTTTAAACATAAAGAATTATAGAGACTTTATATAATAAAATTGTTGTTATTAAATTATTATTAAGAGATTTGAATTTAATGAAACTTACTAGAGCGTTTAAAGGGAACAAATTTTCAGGTAGGGAACAAGACCTTTAATTAGTTTCCGTTTTAGAGACAGGAACAAAAGACCCTTCTCTTTCCCTACCATTGTAGGTATGTAGCATATTCTGACCCAGAGGTTTAAATCCTGAGGATTTGTCTTGTATAGAGGGATGAGGGGAGACTTGTCATGCCTTTGGAAAAGGTGGATCCTGACTTCTAAGGCCTTGGATAATAGAGATGTAAATCAGTGTGGGAAATAGCACCACCTACATACACGCGAAGGTACATATTTACACACTGCCCACAGGATTGCCTGGGCACAAGGGAGACAGTTCCTTCAAGAAACATAATCTGAGATTTAATACATTTGTTTTGTTTGCTGGGCTGTTGTCTTACAGCACATAATTCTATTGGGGCTTTGTTTGGGCATTCAACTTTCAAATGCATCTTTAGGAAAATTCTTAAATATTATGAAAGTTCCTAAATTTTATGAAAATATGGGGCTTTAGATACAAGTTTAGATTTGTTTCCCCCAAATTGGTTTTTTTCCTGTTTTTGTACCAATTCATATACCTGATTTAGCAATTTTAACATTTTTGTATTCCTGAAGTCTTAACTCTTTGTCTTTTCAGAATCTTTAGAAGAACAAGATGTTTTGGATAACACTACAGAGCAGACAGAGGACAAAATAACAAATACAGAGCAGACAAATGAAGTGATTGAAAAAGCATCTGGTACAGAGGAACCAGAAGAGAAGCAAGAAGAGACTGAGAATGAGGAAACCTCAGTGAATGAAGCCAAATCAATAGTTCCCAAAGCTGATTCTATTCCTGATTCTATTTCTGATGCTGTTCCTGATTCTATTCCTAATCCTGAATTAAGTGGAGAATCATTGATGACAATGTAGTAAATGCTTCCACATGCCTTCAACTGGATAGTTGTAGTTTTGTTCATGTCAGTTACTGCTTTTTAGGTGGTGCTTTTTTCTCTCTAAGGATATGCTTGATATCATTTGAATTCAGATTGCCTAGCTATTTCAATATGTCAAAATTGTATCTACCAGGTATTAAAACTACAAGCAAGTGATATCAGTAAAGTAAGATCTTTTTGAATTTACAAAGACCCATACTGGCTTTTAAAATTTTTTTTTTCTTTTGCATTCTAAAAGTAAACAAACATGATAGCATTCTTGTTTTCTATATGTGTGACCTGTAAATAATATCCATTTTGACATAGGAAGAACTTTGGTTAGGAATAAGTTCTAATAGTGTTTGTTTAAAGGAATGGAACTCAAGATTTTTAATAGTTCATCATTAAAAATGGATAGAAGTTTTACTCTCAAGATATTTGCCGGGGGGGAGGGGGATGTCTATTTAGGCATTTACATTAAGTAGTATGAAAGTTTTAATTATATAGGCATTGGTACGAATTCTCAGTAAGAATGCAATTGAACAGTCAAGTGCAGTGTTTCTTTTTGATGTCTCTTATTTTGCAGCTGGGCCAAAGGCACATAATATTATAATTAGCTTATGTTTACATAGTAACATATAGGAAATATTTCTGCACTTGACTGTAACTTGAATTCTGAGCATTATTTATACTTGTAAAATAATGATATTATAAGTGAATTTTGTGCTCTTGTGTGTATTTTGTTAAGGAAAATAAAGATTATCTGGCAGTAGTTTCTTTTTGTTAAATATCTAGACTTCTTCAGACAGAATCTTGGTGGATGACTTAGCTACCTGAAAATATCTTAGTAGGAAGAACTCACAATACAACAACTCTGTAGATACTGCTGAGGGCAAATTATGATGCTTTTATTGAGACTTGTTACCTTCTGAATTCAGGGAACTAGTGACATTAAGAGGTTCTAATCAGAGATTAGGTTTTTCTGATTCAGGAAAACCATAGGCCATTTGTAATTTTTAATTTTGAGAGATACCTAAGTTTTATGAGAATAGGTAGTTCATTGGATTTAATATGTGTTTTAAAGATTAACTGAGAAAAATTTGACCCAGAATGGTAATTCTGGTACCTTAAATACAGTGTGGTTATCTTTTCTGTCTTTTACCTCTCTTCTCCATTATTAAAAAAATTTAAATCAAGTTATGACAAAAGGAGAAATGTATAGGAATGGTGTGTATAGCAAATATTTCTAAGTTGTACATAGTTTATTAAAAATTTAATAAAATGACATTTGTTATTTAAAATTCATGTTTATGATTTAATAACTTATATCGTTTAGGTATTTTTAAGAAACTCAATCTGTTAATAGTCTGAAGCATCATGGTTTAGTGACCCAATTTTTCGATATTACAGAACTGGGCTTAAATTTTGCCTCTGCAGTCTTAGTATGAGGATGATTAAACATAATTTATGTAATGTTCCTACCTCAGTGCCTGATAATAGATATCAAGTAAATAGCATTTTATGTTATTGATATTCTTATGAAATAGGAAAGGGCCATAAATTCTTCCTCTTGCAGATAAGGAAATGAAAAAACTATGAACATATAATTCAGCTGCTCAGAATCAAGCCAATGTTTTCTGCATCAACTTTTATCTATGATATACATGTATATAAATATATAAAGGAGATAGGAATCTAAGATAGAATATAAACTCTATGGAAATTTTTTTGGATGAATTTAATCAGGTTTTAGTAACACCTTGCTGATTCTTGTTATATTCAAATTCTGATGTACATTGCTTGAAAATACTCCAGAGAAATATAATTTAGTCATAGAATCAAGCAGATATCAGAAATATCTTTGAAAGAAATATGGACAGTTAAAAGGGGATTAGTAATATTAATGTTAGAGGTAACATGCTATAATCATAATGTCTTTTAAAATAGAAAAGTTTATTCTGATATTGTTGTAATAAACAGTTAATGGTTGAAAGAGTGGTGACATGTCCTATTTCTGATTATTAAGGCTAGTATAAATGAGAAAAAGCAAACAACTAAGTGCTATTAGCTACAGTGACCTTAACTTCCCTATTTACATGCTAACAGTCATCATCTAAACTTTTCTCACTATGCCCTCAGCATAATCTACAAACATGTCTGGCTTCTCTCTCTCCATCCCTCCACCACTGTTATGCTGTGGCCTTAATGGCTTCTTTCAATTCTCTGACCATGCTGAGCCCTTTCCTGCTTTAGGTCTCAGTTTAGATATTCCCTCCTTAGAGAGATGCCCTCCCAAACTCACTAAAGTGGTCTGCTTTTTACTCTCTCTTATATATGTCACTTTACTATTTCAAATAAAATAAGTATTTTGTTTACTAGTTTACTCTCTATCTTCACAACATAGAGTCTGTGTGTGCAAGGCTCTTGTTGACGTATTTACTACTGCATCTCCAGGCCTGGTGCCTGACACAGATTTATTATGTGCATGAAGAATTTGTTGCTAGATGCAGTGAAAACTGTCCTTATTTTGCTGCTTCACAGTATTGACATTGCTGAGCACTTCCCTCTGTTTGAAACACTTTTTTTTTCTTTTGGTTTTGCATTCTCTCACTGTTGTTCTCTTATTTCTCGGCCCGCCTTCTCTCCGTGTCCTTTGCAGGCTTCCTTTAATGTTGCTGTTCCACAGCTTCTACCTAGTGCCAGCGTTTCTTCATCCCACGTGTCCTTTCTCCAGGGGCTCTCACCAACCTCCATGGATTAGATTACCATCTGTTGCTCAGAGTCTCAGACCTCCAACCTTGATGTGTTTCTTCACTTCAGAGTACTACATTCACCTGCTTGCTGGAATGTCTCTCACTATCAACACACCAAAAAATGAACACTATTTTCAAACCTTCAGAACTTTCAAACCACCTGTGTTTCTCATCTCATCAAATAGAGCCATTATTCAAGCCAGGAACTAGAGTCTAATTTTTTTCCCCTTTGTCCTATATCTTCACTGTCAATTTCTGTCTCCTAAACATCTTCCAGTTAATATTCTCATTTCTCTGCCCACTAACAATACATTAATGATGAACATTAGCATTCTTACTCTGCCTGGCAACATGCTGTTTATGAGTATTATTTTATTTGTTCTTTGGCAATAACCCTGTGAAGATTTTTTATCTCTGGATTATAGAAGAGAAAACAGGTAGAAACAGCAAGTTGGTAAGTGGAAAATCTGGGATTCGAATGCAGGCAACTGACTGCAGAAGTTTTCCTATTAATTACTGTTGTACTGCCTTCTAATTCATCATCTCAAGACTATCTCTTAACTGTTTTTTTTTTGTCTCCAGTCTTGCCTTGCTATCCTGTGCACTGGAGTTTTCAAAATTAGAAATTGAATCATACCACCACACCATTGCTTAAACCCTTTAATGATTCCTCTCTGGTCTTGGGAAGAGGTCTGAATTTATTGATATGGCCTATAAAGCCTGTGTAATTTTGCTGCTAATTACCTCTGGCATTTCTTACCACAATTACTGCCACTGTCCCCCCTCTCCCCTCCCCGCATATACATTTTTAATGTAGCTACATTAATATTTTCTGTGGTGGGCATATGCAAAGTGTTTCTAATCCCCCAACCTCCTTGTGTTCTTCCTCTGCCTGCAATATTTTTCCACTCACAGGGACCAGGTACACTCAATAAATAGTTGTTGACCTGAAAAAGTTGCAGTTAAAACTCATGTTTAGAAATTTTGCTAGCTGTTAAGTTATGCCTTTTATTTTTGAAATGGATCTTTCTCATTTTATACATTGGACACAATATTGTTACGGAGAATATAACTGAATCAGAGCTATAGCTTCGTGTGTGTGTATGTGTGTGTGTGTGTGTGTGTGTGGTGAGAGGTTTAATTAATAATTCATTAAATATGTATGCTAAGTGTTAGAAAAGCTAAATGACTTATAAAAGTTCATAGCAATAAATAGCATGTCAACTAAGCCAAAACTCAGATCTCAACTCTTAGTGCAAGATGTTTTATATTGAAACACCAATTTTACAGTCAATCAATATTGGTGTTAGTGTTTAAGATTAAAAATGTAACATGTTTACTTCTCTTTCCAGCTGACGGCTACTTAACTCTTAAAACTAAAAAAAAAAACTTCCTGTAAATTATTTTACAATATTACTCTCCAATATTACCTGTTGAATTGTGTGCAAATCCGCTAGACAAAGTGTCAAAGAATGGCGATAACTTATGGGATTATGGATAGATTGTGAAACAATTATGGAGAACAGAGCTGCTTTAGAAAATTGGAAGAAAATGCAGTGTTTTTATCTAGGATAACTTTAATTCATTGTAAAAATTATATGTGATTTCGTTTATGAGCTACCAAAGAGCTATTAAAAATAATATGTAAAGATGAAGCAAAACAGAGATGGTTGTGAATCAATGGTCTGCTAGATCTTACAGTTTATAATTTGACTTGTTTTAAAAATTATTTCATCTGAATGTATAAACTCTACCTGGTTAGTAAGTTAATATATTCAGGCTCTGAATTTAGGTAGATAAATATATAAATACAGAAAAGTACTTTATTAGAATATAAACTTAAGAATATAAACTTAAGAATAAAAATTAAACAAGTACTGAATTAAAACATTAAATTGTATCAGTCTATAAACTATTGTCTCAGCTGAATTTCTTTCCTCCTCAGAAATTAATCCACATTTTATACTTTAATACTATTTAAAAATGCCTTTTTAGAAATTGTTGCATTTACTGATAGTAGGTGGCCCCCAATTGCCCTTTATCAGTTTGTCTTTGTGTGAAACTTAGATGCCATTTTTCATTCTTTCTCCTCCAGAGGTCCTGTTGTATGTGGTTTAATTTATGTTAGCCATGAGCTTTAGGAGGAGAAAACACTATTTACATACATAGTTCTATCTTATTCAATGTTTTTTAAAACTTAGATTTTCTGCTTTTTGTATTTTTCCCTAGATTTAAAAAAATACTTACACCTTTCTTTTTTCTTTGGCAATAAACTTGGTAGAAGTTGGAAGCACTCTGAGAAGATTAAAAAGTGTTCTCAAAAATCTCCCTCATAAATTAGTTTTTTTTTTAAGTTCTTATTCCAGGATTATATGAGAATAAGCCAAATTTTCAGCTGCCAAAGACTTTTACCAGATCCCTGGCACTTGATTTAGGAAAACTGGGAAAAATAATTTACTTTTGTGAAAATAAATATTTCTATCATAGTCTGATTTTGAAGGGTGAAGAAAGTGTGGAATTAAATGAACATTTTTTGGATACCTACTCTTGGTCAGGCACTGTGCTCTGGGTACTTTTACAAGTACATTCTCTTACAGTTCTCACAGCCACTATGTGAGGAGATGGAATTCTATTCAAGCAGGGATTACATTAATTTCCCAGGACCTCTTAATTTATGGATGTTGTAAATGAAATTGGAACCTAGGATCGTCAAGTCCTTGTCTTTTTCACTACCTATGAGTTCTCTCCTTTGGTAGCTGAAAGAAATAGACTAATGCTCTTTTAGGTTCTCATATTTTTGTGATAACTCAAGTGTTACTTCACCAGCCGTCTTCTCTTAACCTAACACTTGTCAGACTCTCCACTCATAACCCTCCCCTTGAAATTCTTTCATAATATGAAGGCAGAGCCATATCTGTTTTTGTTCATCATTACATTCCTAGTGTCTGGCATCTAGAAGACACAATAAATTATCTGTTGAGTAGATAGTATGCATGCACGTGCACACACAGAATGGGAAATACTGCTGTCATTTAGTAAAGATTTTAGAGTTTGGGGAATTTTGCAAATATCCTATTAGTTGAATTATTCAGTAGGGAAAGGGCTAGATAACTTTTAACTCATAATTTAGGCAAATTCCAATGGACTCTTTTTTTTATTTTTATTGATCCATCACCTGCATTGGAGCTTTCTAAAACATAAATTAAAAATTCTAAAGCTCATTTGAGGATGGTAGACTCCTTAGGTGGTTTGTAAGGATGCCCTTCAGAATGTGAATTACTTTTCCAGACTTCTCTCCCACTACTCTCCCTTATGCTCTGATCGCAGATGAGTATTCCATACTTCTGAGAGATGCTCAACTCTGATCTCATATGATGCTGTCCTTGTTAAACTCTCCTTTCAGTAAGACCTAGCTTTATCTGTAATCTTCTGAGTGATATCTTCCTCAGCTTTCCTAAGCAGTTACTTGCTTTTTGTTCCCCTTGCACTTGATACACTATATGTAACTTGTAGTGTCCTGACCTCTTGTTATTGTCAGCCTCCCTTATTTGACTGTAAACACTGAAGATGGGCTATGTTTCTCAATTTTTATTTTCTTGTGCTCTCCTCAAACAAAACAACACAAATTAAAACTTTAGCCTGGCATGGTGTCTGCTACATGCATGTTTAGAGAGTGGATTTGTGTAAATACATGGTAGAACTGACTTGGTCAGCACTAACTAGTGGTTAGTGTGCTACTTTTCTATCTGAAACTCCTACACATAAAGTAGTTGAGTCGGGAAAGTGAGGACTAGCTCAAGATACGAGAATATGGAAACTGTTAGCACATTGAGGGTAGGGAGGAATCATTTGTTTTTGTATTCTTAGTGCCTGACATAAATGTTCAATAACTATGAATAAATTGAACGGGAGATGATCTAAGAGCCATATGCTAGGGTGAGATTACAGTGTAGGAACTCTTTCCTAATTCACATGAATCCATCATTTGGGTAAGGTTTCTAAATCGCATATAAAATAGAGGTTGTTTTTTTTTTTAACAAACCCTTATTTTTGTTTGTTTTGTCACCTAAAGATATTTTTTTCCATTGATTTTTAGAGAGAGGAAGGAAGATGGGGAAGGAGGGAGAGAGAGAGAGGGAAATATCGATGTGAGAGAGACACATCAATTGGTTGCCTCTTGCAGTCTCCCCAACTGGGACTGGGGATGGAACTGCTACCCAGGTGAGTGCCCTTGACCAGGAATCAAAACCATGACCCTTTGGTGCACAGGCCGGTGCTCTAACCACTGTACACACTGGTCAGGGCCAAACTCCTGTTCTTGAAGATTCCTACATTCCCCATCCCCTGAGCCTACATTTTACTTACCTATGGAATGAGGTATTTAAAAATCTTTTTTTCTTTTTATTTATTAGCTCATATCTGACCCATTACTGTTACAGCTGGCATTAAGTTAGGAATTTTCTGGATAAAGTTGCTGCTTTCTTGACACTACCTGGTGGAGTCTGGATACACACACACACACACACACACACACGAGAATATTTTCACTTTCAGTATATAGGCCATAAGAATTCAGACCTTAAAGTTGAGTACTTGCTGTAAAAAAAAACACATTAAAAGGCAATGTATGCTGTACATGGCATGTATAATTAAAACTTGCATTAGTGAGGTATATTTTATGACTTACAATCACCTAGGTTAATCATTATTTTTATCTAAAAATGAAACAAGTGCCCAGCTGGTGTGGCTCAATGGTTGAGCATAGACCTTTGAACCAGGAGGTCACGATTTGATTCCCAGTCAGGGCATATGCCTGGGTTGCGGGCTTGATCCCAGGTAGAGGGCATGCAAGAGGCAGCCAATCAATGGTTCTCTATCATCGACGTTTCTCCGTCTCGCTCAAATTGATTATATATATTAAATAAAATAAAAATGAAACAAGCAACTTGTGCCTTACTGTCTATAGCAAGGATTCTAAAGCCTTTGCCTACCTGCCAAGAGTTGACACATTTTATGAAGTTACAGTGCTTTGCTTTTTAAAAAGTATTTTTTTTCTAGGAATAAAAAGGAATCACATTTTGGAAAACATATTCTCAATTATGAGTGTTCACACAGCCAAAGGATACATGAATTTTCGGAATAGGATACTGTGAATTTTAGAAAATAATCTAAACTGAGTACAGTCTGAAATAAAATTGATATGCTTGAAACATGTTTTGAGTGGACATTGTGGATTGTTTTTAGCACATTTTTTTTTCTTTTAGCTTTGAAGCCCTGGATTCTTCTTGCATGTTTCTATGATGTTTCTTCTTTCCAATAAGACAATCTCCTGTAGCTGGGCTTAATGAAATTAATTGTACTTTATTTAAGTACAACCACCACCATTGCTGAAGAGTGGGGATTTTCTCTTTCCTGCTGTTCACACCCCCCCCCCCCCTCTCCTCACTGCCACCTCCCACCCTCACATGCAGCAGCTGCTCAGGTTTTAGTAGATTCTGATAAGACCAATTTATCCACCCAGCAAACAATTGTAAGCAATACTTTGCAGCAAGCCTGACTGTCCAGCTCTCCTTTTAGGTCAGGATGGCACCAGACTACTAAATTGGGTGTCAGGACAGCAGTGCTGTGTTCTTGGAGTTGGAAGAGCAGAGGTGGGAAGCAGATGACTTGCTTTCTAATGAAGAGGCTGAATTTGAGGCTGCCGTTTTCCAGGTGACTAACAAGAGGCATGGCCATGGCTGACACTTCTGTTTTTAGCAGTGCCTCCAATGCACATGTAAACAATTCAATTTGTGCGTTTATAGGTTTTATTGTCTCTAAAGAGTGATTTATGTCCTTATTTCTGCATTATTGTCC
This sequence comes from Myotis brandtii, assembly GCF_000412655.1. Taxonomy (NCBI): domain Eukaryota; kingdom Metazoa; phylum Chordata; class Mammalia; order Chiroptera; family Vespertilionidae; genus Myotis; species Myotis brandtii. Next base: position 8,272,571 of record NW_005353838.1, on the reverse strand, counting down.
ACAAGGCACTGCCCTCTGTCAGCGGGCCGGTGCTATCTAATTTTTTAGACCTTCGTCTTCATTAATACAGCAATGTTAGCTTGTGATCATTGTGCTAGACCTCATTGATAAGCTACGACAGTATGAGATTCATAGCGCTGACATCTAACCTTGCCACTGGCTTCCTGACCCTTCTGTTTCCGAAACATAGGTTCATTGCTTTAAAAACCCAAGGTAGAACTCCATCTATTTCTCACAAACATTGTGGGCAGTTTAAAGGTTGGTCAGAATCAAATATTGTGCTTTCAAATTTGATAATGTATGAGTACAGAAGGATGACCTTTGATACATAGTGATACATCAACATGACATGAGCAGTAAATGCAGCAATTACCTTTACTACATTGAAATGGTGCTTTAGTTTTCATCTTCAGAGCAATTATTGCAAAAACAAAAATGCATTTAAGTTCTTACTATGAAATTTTAAAAATTAAGTATCTATAAATAGTCCTAATTTATGCACTTATTTTCAACATTGGTCTTACCATGTGTGTTTTAAAATATATTGAAATCACTGGCCTGTGTGGCTCAGTGATTGAGCGCGACCTATGAACCAGGAGGTCACAGTTCGATCCTGGTCACGGTACATGCTGGGGTTTCTGGCTTGATCCCCAGTAGGGTGGCAGTGCAGGAGGCAGCCAATAGATGATTCTCATCATTAATGTTTCTATCTCTCCCTCTTCCTTTCTCTCTGAAGTCAATTTAAAAATAAAATGTTGAAATCTGTGTCTAGTGGTCATGTAAAGGAATATTTGGTGATGACAAGGAGGACTTTTGTGTTGTGGTAACACACAGCTACATATAACTTCTGCCATGGGATTGCTGCACCAGTGTTTTAATTTATCCATTCATTTCTCCTTTAATGAGTACCTTCCATGTATCAGGCCCTGGAGATATAAAATCACTGAGACATGGGCACTACGCTCAGGGAGCGCACTATCTACTCGGTACATTTAGCCTCACAGTTCAATTCTACCTTGAGAAGTCCCAAGATGAAAAAGCAGTCAGTTGACATAGGAAGTGCAAAGTGAAATGTGCATTGGACTTAAGAAGCCAGGAGGTTCGATTTGCATTTGACTCTGCCACTTTCCAGTAGTCTGATCTTGTAGGAAAGTCACATAACCTTTCTGAACCTTAATTTCCTGGATATTAAAAAAAAATCTGTAGTACACAGAGCTGCTGTGAAAAGTAAATAATAGGAAAAGTTTAGGCCAAGTCCAGAAAGGAAAACTTCCTTTTATATTTTTCATCCTTCCTTTATCTCCATCTACAGCTCTCAGTCAGTCAGTTTACTATTTCTCTGGTATAGACGTTCACTAACGGAGTCAGGGAGTCCAAGTGCCTTTGGAAATTTTCTGCAGAATTTGTGTGTGCCTGCACATTTTTCCAGAAAGAGAATACTTACTCTCATCTACTTTTCAAGGGGGACCATGAGTCAGTAGAGCAGGAATGCTGTAGCTCTCTTCTAGGATAATGGCTATCAAAGATTGCATAGCATTACTGTAATATTTGGATTAATGATGTAAAAAAAAAACCCACAATTGAATCGTATGTACCTTTTCTTTGGGCTTAAAGAATCTTTCAAATTATCCCCATGGCCAGGAGCTATATTCCAGATACAAAGCAGCAATGTCTGCTAGTGGTAAAATTAGTATAAAAATGAAACTACAGTTTAGTATGTGGGTCTTGGTGGTGTGTGTGTGTGTATGTTTTTAAATATACTAATTTTATTAATCCTCCCCTGAGGATATGTTGTTTTTTTAAATTGATTTTAAGAGAGTGAGGAAGGGAGAGGGAGAGAGAGCATGCAGGAAACATTGGAGAGAGAAACATCGATCCCACACGTGAGGGAAAAGCATGATTAGTTGCCTCCCACATGTGCCCCAACCAGGTCCCTGCAACCTGAGTATGTGCCCTGACCTGGACTTGAACCCACGACTCTGAAGTGCACAGGATGGTGCTCCAACCCATTGAGCCACACTGGCCAGGGCAAGTCTTGCATGTTTTTAGACAACTGATAGCTTTAGCAATGATCACTTTAGACATGAGAATTGCTTAAAACTTGTCAGGTTTTAGTGAAGTTGAATTTTAAAAGTAAAAGGGTGGCATTGTAAGGAATCACAAATCTGTTACTGAATTTTGGTATTATAAATATTGTTCGTTCATCATCCCCAGCTTGTTCTTTAATTGTCCCTGCCACCTCCCTACCCCCAATTAACCTAATGCAATGATGTCATTATATTAGTTTGTTTTGCCAACACATGGCTATTTTTCTCATTTGGTTTTTAATTTAAGAATTCTAAAGCACAACTTTAAGAGAAAAATTTGAAAAGCTATTTCACTGTATTCTGTCACTGTAATGCATTAACTGTTTTCTCTTAGGTTTTCTTCTAGTCTTTATTCCTTTTAGCTCATATACTTTATAAACTGATATGTACACAGCTGTATCCTTAAACCAAACCGCAACTGAAGGAGGTACTCTGTGTGGGATCCTACTTGCCTCTTGCAGCTTCTCTCACCTGAACTGTGATCAGACTTCTGAGTCCATTACTATCCACTTTGCAACACCTGAAGCCGTGGGCATGGTCACTGGAAGAGGTTTGAACCTGTAACTGCTTACAGACCACGGAGCAGCTGTCACGGGGTGATGAGCTTTCCCCCCTCCTACTCAGGCAAACGGACGCTGGGGGCTTGGATACCTGGTCTCGCTCCTTTCCCAAGTATCTCCTCTTCCATTTCTCCTTCAGAATATACCTCGAGTTTGAGTTTGTATAACTTGCTTTTTAGGTCTAAACCTGTTGCATTGTAAAATGAGTTTCATCATATGATTATTTATGATAGTAAAAAAAAAAAAAAAAATTGCCCCAAATGTTCGGGAATGGGAGAATGTTTAAATAATGCATTTAAGTATTTTTTTAAAAATGTATTTTATTGATTTTTTACAGAGAGGAAGGGAGAGGGATAGAGAGTTAGAAACATCGATGAGAGAGAAACATTGATCAGCTGCCTCCTGCACACCCCCCACTGGGGATGTGCCTGCAACCAAGGTACATGCCCTTGACCGGACTCGAACCTGGGACCTTTCATTCCGCAGGCCGACGCTCTATCCACCGAGCCAAACCGGTTAGGGCGCATTTAAGTATTTTTAATAATGTGAGAAAGTGCTCGTGATTTAATATTAAGAGAAACGTGGATACAGTTGTATATGGTTACACAGTATATGTAAGTCTGGTCTCAAGTTTACACATGTGTGTATATGTGTGTGTCTCTATATAAAGAGTCTGGGAAGAAATACAGCAAATTAGCCCTTCATCCCACCCCATTCCCCCAGTCCTCCCGGCTACCGAGAGTGGCTCCTAGAGCGGCGCTTCTCGCTTCCTCAGGGGCCCGCCCAGGTGCCCACGGAAGTGCAGACACCTGCGAGGGCTCACATTCACCCCACGAATGATTCTTGGGTGCCCGGCCTTTGGCGGAGAGATGAACGAGGCGCAGCCCTTGCCCACGTAACGGGCGCATAGAAGGAAACTCCGGAAGGTAAAGGCCCCGAGCCCCGCAGTAGTCACTCAAGTGTTCTTGTTTGTTTGTTGTTGTTCTCTGATCTTTATTTATTTTTTCTGTTTTATTATTCCCCCCCCGTTAATATTAAATATTAGATTAGTTTCAGGTGCTCAGCATAGAGGTTACATATTTATATAACTTCCTGAGGGACACCCCTGACATCACACGTAATTATTACAGCATTATCGACTACATTCCCTATGCTGTACTTTACATCCCTGTGGCTGTTTTATAACTTCCAATTTGCACTTCCTAATCCCTTCCCCTTTTTCTTCAGGTGTTTGGGGGATGGAGGGCACTCGAGTGGAAGAAAGGTGGCAGCCATGGAAAGGTCTGGGTGTGCAGGTCGTGTTGGTGCCTGGAGATGCAGCTGGAGAGGTAAGCAAGGGGATCCCCAAGGCCTTCCTGTGCATAGTAAGACATTTAAACAATGTCCTGAATAGCCGAGGTGGTATTTAATCAGGACAGATGAGCTCTGATTTGCCATTTAAAATACAACTGTCAGCCACCAGGATTGGAGGAGAAAAAACATCTGAAGGCTGCAGGATTCAAGGAGGAAAAACATCTGAAGGCTGTTGCCTTGTGGCGACAGAATGGAGGGAGGAGCCTGACATCATGCATTTGTTTAGCCATTAACAGTCTTGTCTCTTCTGCTAAGATGTAACTCTCATGAGTGAAGGACTATGTCTGTTTAGTGCATTTCTCTTGCCCAACACTTGGAAGAGTACCGGGCACACAGTAGGCACTGAACAAATGTTTGTTGGACAGATGAATCAATTTGCCATTGATAGGACTCCCTAACTGATTGGGTAGTAGATGAAGGTGGGAAGACCAATCACTGAAGGTTGGAAGAACATAAATAGTGACATCCTGTTCCATGGGTGTTTCCTGGGCTGACCACAGACAAGATGCTGTGGGGCAGAGTCCAGAAGAGGCTCCAACTTCCCTTGTAGTGAAAGGAGGACCCAGGTCCAGAACCTGCTAACAAGTACCAGTTCTAGGGTTTCGTCCCATCAACAAAAATGTCAGTTTGCTTTCTGCACACTCTCATGACTGCATTTGAGAACATGCTCTTTTGTTTCTTTGAATACTACCATCCACATACATAGAATCTGTGATTAGTTGCTTGTTTACCTTCACAGATAATGCAGAAATGAGTATCTCAGGCTTCCCTATCACGTGTAAATTAAATCCAGATCATTGTCTGCAAGGCTGTACATGATCTGCCCCTGGCTATCCCACTGCTCTCACTTTCTGTCACTCCTTCCTTTGCCCACCCCACTCCAGTCACATTGGCTTCCTGGTGGGGTCACAATCCTTGAACATTCCCTCCTCAACATGCTTGCACTTGCTGTGTTCTCTGCTTACCTGTGAGGCTCATTCACTCACTTCAGTGCCCTGCCCAGGTGTCACGTCTCCGGAGCGAGCTTCTTTGGGCACTCTTGCAATAGTGTCTTCTTCTCTCACAAGTCCTTTACCCTGCTTTATTTATTTTCATAGAAATTCAACTCCTGACATTATTATTTTCAGTTATTTACTTGTTCAATTATTTTTTTTCTGTTTTCCCCATGAAAACAGGAATTTAGCTTTACTCAGTGCTGCCCCTAGCACTTAAATAGTATCTGCCACATACTAGGTGCTCTATAAGTATTTGTTGAATGATTAAATCATGAACGAATGAATGAGCCAAATAAGCAAAGGGGGAGGGAGTAGATGTCCCAAATAGAGGGGACTGACTGTGCATAGGGCCTGTGGCCACTGGGGGTTTTCACAACTGAAAAAAGGCCTGTGGGGCCTGGGTACAGACAAGGAGTGTTAGTGTTAAAGAGGAAAGAAACCATAGGCCCACAATGGTATCACTAGTGCTAAAGGCCATGATGCCAAACCTAGATTTAATAACCTGACCTAATTGTTGTTTCAACCTTTCCCAGAAATGTAATCTTAGTGAACCAGTCTGGAATTTTCTGGTCCAGCACCAATTAGGTAATCTGTCATGTGGACCCTCTGCACACTCACCTGCCCCCAATCTGCACGATAACATTTCTTGTCATTCCCTTCCTCTCCAAAGGAGATGTCCTGGCCTAAAAGTAATCTTTTCTTTTGTATGTAATAGCTCCCTTGCCCCACCCTTCTTCCTATAAAAACCTTCCATTTTGTATAATTCCTCAGAGGCCCTTTTAGTTGCTAGATGGGATGCTGCCCTCATGAATTGTTTAATAAAGCTAATGAGATCTTTTTTTTTTAAAGAAATACAACAAAATTTAACTAATTATATTTGGATTGTAGAATATGAGTTACTTTTATCTTTATCTTTCCCCCTAATTTTCCAAATTAAATATCAAGAATTTATATTACTTTTAGCAAAGCTAATTTTTAAAGGAAAAAAATTAAAAATCTAGAATGACTTACAAAACATCACTGTGTTCTAAGTTCAGTTAATACTTCAGATATTCCCAAATTCAGAACATTTTTATATGAGTCTTGGGAAAAAGTTGACTTAAGTTCAAATTTAAAATGAAGAGAAAAAAAGTGAGTATCTGAGCAGTAAAAATATAGAGACCTTTCTTACCTTGGAATAAAGAAGAAAGATGAATGGCTTATGAATGATATGAACTTAAAAGTTAGGAAGAAATCTGAGAAGCTTAAATTTATTTATTTATTGCAGTTCAAAGTGCTCACAGCTTGTACAGTGGTATGAAAGCCCCCCACATTTACATCTTTTCTCCATCTCCTTTTATAAGCATATATATAGAGGCGTACACAGCCCATTAACTTATTTAATCAAAAAGAATGAATCAAATGTTTTGTCTTATAATAAGTAGTTGCTTTGTTATACACAATATATCACCATAATCTTTGATCTTCCCTTAATATATTTCTTTGGAAATCTTACAACTAATTCCATACTGAGACTGCTTCTTATGGATGTTCCAGTAATTCCCTAAATCTGGGTTCTGATAAACATTTAGAAATCATCACAGTGCAGTATGCAGTAATGCATTTAAAAAAAATTTTTTTATAGAGCATTTGCAAGTTGTCTGTACTTTTTAAAAATTTTTTTTTATTGATTAAGGTATTACATATGTGTCCTTATTCCCCCATTACTCCCCCGGCCCCTCCACTCATGCCCTCACCCCCCTGTTGTCCGTGTCCATTGGTTAGGCTTATATGCATGCATACAAATCCTTTGGTTGATCTCTCCCCCTTACCTCCACCCTCCCCTACCTTCCCTCTGAAGTTTGACAGTCTGTAGTAATGCATTTTAGTGCAGTTTGGTCCACCATTGTCTTGTGACCAATTTATGTATACCAGTATCTGGAGCTACTCTGATATACTGAAAAAAGAATACTGTATTGCTTACTGTCTCCTACTGGGGAAATCATAATGTTATCAGAAAGGGGACCTGGCCCTTGGTGGGTCTGCCTAGGACTAGCCAGCAGTGTGTGGGTTCTTGACTTTGTGCAGGAAAAATTTTCAACATGAGTCCAGGTGACTGTGAGGGAACATTTATTAAAGCTGGGGACAGTAAAACAAGAAAGGGCTTAGCATAGACGAAGCAATAGGAGAGCCTAGGCTGGGCGCCCTAGCTCTCTGGGAAGTCAGAGAAAAGGGGGCCTTGGGACCAGGTTCAGGGTCCTAGCCTGCATGCTGCTGCTGCCCATTGCTCCTCAGGTTGCAAGTCTCATGGGGTCTTTTAGGGGAGATGCATGCCTGTGGGGGAAGAGGTGGAGGAATCAGAGGGCAAAGGGAAGGTGGGGGTTGCTCCCCAGAGGGAGAGCATGGGCTAGGTCCTTTGTCTCTTTATCAAAGTCTTTCTCGAAGGTAGGAGGACAGAATCTTAGAGGAGGTCTCGGGGAGGGTGTCAGCAGAATATTAATTAGCCCTCTAGGTGTGCTTCTTCAGGGCCATGATCCTCACTGATTGGTGAGTATCAGGGCAGGGGGTCGTCAGTCATTGCAGCTGGTCCTGGTGTTGCCCACCTGGTTTTGCTGCTTTTCTGGATCTGGAGCTGAAATACAACTGAGGTCTGGATGTTTTCTAGGTAGGTGACCTTCTGTATCTCTTGAAATTGCTCTGCCAGTTTGTTCTGCTATCTATCTGCCTCAGTTTCCCTGTTCCACTTGTCCTGGCTTACTGGCCTGTCTCAATAATTGACAGAATAAATACTCAACCTGCTGTAAGGCATCTCATATACACAATATCATTCGATCCTTAGAAGAATTCTTTGAAATGGGCAATTTTTATCTCCATCCTGTAGGTAAGGAATCTGAAGTTCATACAAATTCATTAACTCATCTAAGGTCACACAGCTAGGAAGTGGCAAAGGGAGGATTTGAACCTAGGTTGATCCATAAATGTTTCACTGTATCCCACCACCTCCAGTCTTATTCATTTATTAAAGTTGGTTCTTTGTTAGCAACACTGTCTTTACCTTGTATACTTTAAATGATTAAAATATCCTGTAAAAATGTTCCATAGTAACATTTTTGTTTAAATATTCTGAAGACTATCTTGAAGAACCCCTTTAGTAAGATGACCACTCTTTAGGTTGCACTAATTTTGTGAAACACTATTAGAGATGTCAACTATCCTATATAATAAAAGGGTAATATGCAAATTGACCCTAACAGTGGAACAACCGGTCGCTATGACACACACTGACCACCAGGGGGCAGATGCTCAATGCAGGAGCTGCCCCTTAGTGGTCATTAGCTTCCACGGGGGAGCGCAGCTCAGCCAGAAGCCGGCTCATGGCTGGCCAGCGCAGTGGTGGTGGCAGGAGCCTCTCCCGCCTTTGCGGCAGTGCTAGGGATGTCTGACTAACAGCTTAGGCCCGCTCCTCAGGTTGAGGCATCCCCCCCTCAGTGCACGAATTTTCATGCACTGGGCCTCTAGTTATTTTAGAAGCTGAAAAAAGAATACTGTAATGCTTGCTGGTTTCTCCTCCACTTGGTAAGGTGAGTTTGCATTCACTCCACTTTCACTGTTGGCTGTGTCTTTTGGGGTACCATGCAGAGTTGAGTTGATTTGTGACAACAGCAGAAAAGATGATTATAAGTTGCTCTGTATATAAATTATACTTCTGTTCTTGATACTAAGTGAATTTATAAAACCAGCATCTAAATTCTTTGATTCTGTGCCATTTAAAAAATTAGTCTTTCCAGCCTGGCTGGTATAGCTCAGTGGTTGAGCATCGACCTATGAACCAGGAGGTCATCGTTTGATTCCTGGTGAGGGCACATTCTAGGCTTGCGGGCTTGATCCCCAGTGGGAGGCGTGAAGGAAGCAGCCAATCAATGATTCTCTCTCATCATTGATGTTACTATCTCTCTCCCTTTCTCTTCCTCTCTGAAATTAGTAAAAAA
>NW_005353838.1:8252299-8263571 GCF_000412655.1 Myotis brandtii | reverse complement strand
TAGTCTTTCCAATGAGATTTTCAGTGAAAGCACTGAAAAATAACTAATATTTCTTGTCTATCAAAATGTTTTTCTGAGCACATGTTAAATGTTGGTTTGGTTTATGCAAAGGACGTAGACTTCTTTCTGGACTGTACATTCACTGAGGGACTAATTGTGAATTAGGTATTGTCTGCTCTCCAGTCAAAACAGTGCTTGGCAAACGGTACAGTTTCAGTACACGTTTGTTGAATTGAATTGTTTCTTAGCAGGACACTGTGCCCTTGATATTGATGCTTATCTTCTCTGAAATTTGGGATTCTGGAATGGAATGAAGAAACCTCCATTTCAGTTTTCTTTGTGTTTCTAGGTCTTCTATTGAAGCCAGGAAGGGAAGGGGATGGCCATTCCCATCTTATTGGTTTTTACCTAGACATTCAGGCACTGATGAGCAGCTGCCTTTCTCCACTTCACCTTTGGTGAGAGGCCCTGGCACCGCTAAGGATCCCATACTAGTCAGCCGCCTTGTCTGGCCCTTCTCTCCTTCCTTCCTTTGTGATCATCCTGTGTGCACTCAGCACTTGCATACCAGTAGTTGGCACATCTTCCTATTGAAACTGAGGTGGGTATCAACTACTCCCTTAGTTCTTACGGCTTTTCCGGGTAGCTTTCACGACTCCTGTTTATTATATGTAATTCATGCGTTGTGATGGTGCTTTTCACAAAGAGTATGCTTTCTATATAAACTTCTACCAACACATTTTGCTGTCAAACATTATTGCCAGATGTTTGGTAAGGCAGGTAAGGAAGTTGTTTGGGGCTGTGTGATCAGGCCCTCCCAGGAGAGTGAAGAGGAAGTGGGCTAGCCTATTGCTTCCAGTCACTTCAACAGTTCTTTACTCAAATATCAACCTGCTTTCCCTGACCTAACAACACCCTCCTTAAAATATCCCTTTCCTGCTTTTTTCCTCCATGAAAATTGTCTCTAATTTCTCTATTATCACTAACATTCAATAGCAATGCTATTACCATCTAACATCTTTGTTTATTGTACCCCTTCCCCCAGTAGAAAGCAATCCATGTTGCCAGGAATTTCTGAATGTTTTGCTTTTTGCTCTATTCCCATTACCTAGCAGTTGGTAGGGTATCAGTAAATATTTGAATTCTCTAGAATAATCCATAAGCTTCAGAACATGAGTAAATAGACTAAATTTTCCTGGGACTTTTGCAAGAGACATGGACAAGATGGTTTATGTCCAAGAGGAGATTCTCCTTTCAGTTTCTCCTTTCCAGAGACTCAAGTCCAAATTGTTTTGACTTAAGAGATCTGCTCTCCAGTGCCTTGGATACCATATAAACAAATCCTTTTTAAGTCAGTAAAACATTTAATCAAGCAGACTAGGTAGTGATGTGCATGAGAATCTGAGAGTGAGATGTGCCATAATGCAAACGATTTTACAGGAAAAAAGATTTATGAAAATTCTTTTTCATATTACTTAGATGCAGTATAAGCATTTGACCTATATAGGCTAAATAAGTAACTGAAATTTTTTTGCCCAACCACATTCCTCCTCACCTCTACCACAGCCCTATTGATGAGGTAAAGCCAAATATATTGTCCAAATGGTGGAATATCCAAGCCATTTACTTTTTCCTCATCCATTTTCTATTTCTAGACTTTTGGCCATTTCTCTGTTTGTTACTCTTTCCCACCTGGGATGAGAGTATAAAAAGATGCAATGAAGGTAGTTAGTGTTATCACTTATGTTAAAAAGTTTTGTGAGGAGAAAAGAACAATTATTGGCTAAAAGGAAACTTGAAGGGTCTATATGGATTGTACCTCCATGTATTTTATTAGCACGCATAATTAATAGTAATACTAATGCATTAACATTATATTTTTTACTTCCCAGTTTGCATTATTAGTACACCTGTATTTCACGCATACGCAAGAGTAATACACATGTAGTAACAAATGTGATTTCTTTACTAGCTATTTTGAAAAATTGATGAGGGGCTATTTTTAAGGTTGATGTACTAGTGTATGTAAATGTAAACACCTCTGTGTGCTATTGTGACATCTCTTAAGTAATTGAAAGCTCAGCATGAAAATTGTGTCCAGCCTTAAGAACACTCTCAGTTAAAAGGTTAATCCTTTTACTAGTTGAATAGACTGCCCTCTCAGACATATCTCAGAGAAGAGAATTTATTATATATAGTAGAATCTCATTGGGTATGCAAGGTAAATAACCTTATTAAGAATGGAATGTGAAGGGGATATAGTACTATTCAAATAGGGCAGGAGGGGGCCAACAAGGTAAAACAGAAGGCAGTTATGGAAGTCAGCCACTGACTTTATTTTGTGTCATATTTTGTGCTGAATAAAGCAGATTAAAAGGATGAGCTGCTTAGCATTGAGAAGGGCTTAAAAGAAAGAGGCCTGGGTAAATTCTTTCGGTGAAATGCAATAGAGTACAATACAGTCTGTTGGACATTTATTGATTAAACAATCCCAAAGGGTAGAAAGTGTTGACTACCGTGAATGTGTCTTTAAAGGGCAGTAAATGAAGAGATTTTTCCTGGATCTAAAAACCATGATATACCTTGGCCACCTGTTTCCCAAAGGCATAGATATCCCCTTATGGATGACTTGATTAGCTGTCCTCTTGTTTGACTGAGCTCTCTTGTTTGTAGGAATTTCAAAATCATTCCATCTTTATGAAAACTTCCTCTTGTACTTGAGTTTCTGGGCAATGGTCAGTACCTACATTTATTGTCAACTATATCTATATTGTCTACAGGTATTATCATTTACCTATCATTAAGAAATTAAGTTGCTGTGGAGCCTCCAGAATTGAATATTTCTAAAATGGAAGAGCTAGATCGGTCTTGGAGGTTATGTAGGTTAGGTTTTTGCTTCCAGATTGTTAAAGGAGTAATGCATACAGGACACTTAGATGTCTTATGTTTTCTCACAAAATACCACGTCAACATGTGGGCAATAGCTTTTCCAGTAGAGTCTGTAGTATGTTTCTGTAGCATTAGTTAGCTCTCATACAACTGGTCAATAAGAGAATGAGGCCAGCATCACCAAACAATAGCTGAATGCAGCAAGCTGTGGAAGAACATAGAATATAGAACAAACATGCAAACTAAGTTAAGGAATAGACTGTCCTGTGAACAGTTTGACCATGTGCTTTGTCTTATTGTGTGATTCTCTCTGATCTTTGGGTATTTTGCTCTTGTCTCCAAAAACCAGCAGCCTCAATCCTTCTTTTCATGTCTTTCATCAAGCTATCCTCTCTCTCTCTCTGCTTTTTTTTTATTGTGGCAAAATATATACCTTTTTTTTTCCAACGTAAAAATTCCTCTGTTTACAGTAGTCTTTTTAAAATCAGGACATTAACTAGACTTTTTTTTTGAACTGTGAAAATATTTTTATTAGGTTTATTCTTTTTGTTGGTGTTTTTGTTACAAAATTGCTCAAATTTTGAGTGGTCGGCTGTTAACTTTATTTTTCCCATATGTCCTGTGATTTTGCAGAATGCAAATATTTTTTGAAACACATATATTGCTTATAGTAGAATAGGTTTATTTCATTTTCTTAATGCATGTTATGTGGTTGTTATAACTGATCATCTTCAGGGCTTGTCCTGGGAAGCTAAACTAAGATCGGGGCAGGATTATCTATAAAGAGAAAAACACTAAGAGATTCCAAGATAAGCCAGGAGACTTGCTGAAAATTTTGTAGGTTTATTAGTATCGAAGTTCAGAAGTCTCACAACCTGTCAGTCTTAGTGTAATGTTCTGATGCCTCAGGCCTCTCCTAGTTCCAGTGAATGAGAATATATAAAATGCTGCCTAAGCTTGTAATAGTGACTTCTCTGAACCTTCTTGCAACCACTAGAGATACCTTTTAGTGTTAAGAATATAGTTTGCTCAGCACACAACGAAGCCTCTTTCTAAACCTTTTTCAGTTAACATAAGAATTATGAATTTTCAGGTGGGATGTAAATGTTCTGCTCTCTCCCGTCCTCTCCCCCATCTCCCCACCAAACCCCAGCACTCAGGACTCTTGTTCTGTCCTCTGATGCTTTTGCTCATTACTAACTGGGCAAATCACATGGGTGATCTCGTGGGTGCTATTTCAATTCAGTAAGCATATATTGAACACCTACTACATGTAGGAAACTCTGCTAATGAGTTCCTGATAACTCTCTCAGATCAGAAATTGGTATCTTACTAGAGACCTTCTAGAGGCAATTCCTTATCCCAAGATAGCAACCAGAATGGAATAGAGACTCAAGTATTCTTTAAGTGTCTCTTAAATCTCTTAAGGGACCAACCCTGATATTTTGCTGGATGACCTATTTACTATGGTGTCTGCAAACAAGCTGGGAGCTGAGAGAAGGAAGGCGAGAGGCTGATAGGTATCCATACCTCAGAAGCTACCTTATTTTGTATCTGGTTTCATCCATGACATTAATTTAATGACATGTGTATTGTGGGTATATACGTACATGTATGTATGTGTCCAATTACTCCACAAAAGATGATGAAACTTTAAGTGTCTCAACAACTAAATTTCTGTATGTCACAAAGCCGGCCTGGAATAGTGAAATTCCCATGAAATTGAATTGATCCTCAAATTATTGCTTAAATGATAGGACAGTAGAAACTTAAGAGCATATTAATGCTAATGGGAATTGCTCAGCTAATGCTCTGCAAGACCAGTTGAGAAGTGCACTAGGCACACTACAGAAAAGCCATTATGCTCATCTTTTCATAGATGCATGATTTGTTTTATTCTTAAAACATTTGAGGTTTAAAGTTTTTATACCACGCTTTATGAATAGATGTGTAATGAGGTTGAAATCCAAAGTAGTGCTCACCACGGTGCAGAGAAATAGAAAAAGGAGCTTTAGCCGAATGCTGTCCATTTGAATCCCTTTCCCTAAAAATCCAATTTAATTTTTTATTACTTGTTTCATTAACCCCAAGATTTAGAAAATTGAATGCTACCTGAGTAAAATAAGAATGACAATGCAAAATGATTTTAAAGGGCTTAGTTTTTATATTGATCTTCTCGTAAGCGTTTTAAAATTAAGATGTTCTTACATTATAAAACAATTTTGCAATATGTATGTGATTTAATCTTAAGTTTGCATCTACCTGTCTTAAATGCATACTGAGCTTTTATTTATGCTTTGAAAATAGAGTAGATAAAAAGCATAAGTGTTTCTGATATTATGTTTTGTCATCTTCAGCTAAGAAGATTGAAATCTTGAGAAACAATTTTCTGAAGAAATGAAATTGTATGCCCTCCTGAACCCTTGGGGGAAAATAGCCTCTCTGTTTGCTCAGAATATGAAACAGTAAAGCAGGACAAGTAAAAGAGACAGCCATGCCATGCATGTCACATTTCTATTTGTATCGTTTGAAATGATGTTTTAAAAAGATTTTCTGGGATTGTATTTATTTATTTAAGAAATAACTGCTACAAATAATATTTGCACAATCTCGCTGATGTAAGTTTCCAAATCAGATGTGTTTATTTTCTGGGAAATGTGGGAGATTGCTTTGCAACCCTTGTGTTCTGTAACTTGACAGAAAATATGTAAAAAAGATTTTGGAAGTGTTCCATAGTGGTAACATTTCTGAAAAAGTTAAGAGAATCCTTCATCCTTGTCCCCTGGGCCCTTAGAGAGTCTCCAGTAGGCTTACTGGCCTCATAAGAATACCTTATAGAGGAATACAAAACTTTCTAAAAGGCAAAAAGTGAAAAACACTGATTATATTTTAACTGCTATGGTATGAGAAAGCGATCATATTTAGAGTAAAAAATTTCTGGAAAAAAAATATTTCTGGATATTGTCACTTTTCATCTCTCAATGTAATGAATGCCCCCTTGGGCTGAGATGATAGTCCATGTAATTCAGTATTGTTGAATTTGGAATGGAAGATTCTGTAAAATCCAAATTATTATTTTTTAACAAGTGGACATAATACATCCAAATAGTTTCAGTGGCACACCTCCTGCTCTTATTCTAAGATCTTGGGCTTAGGGGGAAGAGGTTTTTCTTCTCCTCACTTATGGATCTGCTTAGATAAGTAGTAGAAATCAGATTTAAAAATTTTACTTTGCAGGTAAACTATATTAAAAAAATTATAACGGTACATAAATGAGCAAAATCACCTGTCAGAGGCAGTTTGTAAATAATGAAAGAAAAATCTATCTCCATATTTATATTCAAATGTTATTTCTGATACCAAGTGGTTTTCTAAGCTTGATTACTCGCTTTAATCAACAACCTTGGCTCTAATATTTTGGCTCATTCTAAAAGTCTACTCTGGTCTCTAATGACAAAGGTTGGTTCCTTTAAGAGTATTCAGAGGCACAGGTGGTAAGCTGTGAAGGTCGTCCCCAGAATGGAGTTCTGGTGCTGTTTGAGAAAGGGCAGCCTCACAGATCAAGTGCACAGTCCTAGGCTGATGGCTTTGAAGGAAAAAACACACATTTTGGCTTTAGATTCTGGCATATTTATTTAAAAATTATTTGCTTTACCGTGGATTCATATCTTGTGTACCACTTTGACTTAGAAACGAGGTGGTCCTATGTGCTCAAAGAAGAGGGAAGGTCTCAAGAACGGTGGGTGAAATTGAACCACTTGGCAACATTAACGGAGTTGGTTGCTGATCACTACCTTTAGGAATGGGTTCCCTGATCAGACTCAACCTTATGTATATTTATGTGCCATTTTAAATTGTGATAGAGTAGTTCTTGCTTGCAGCTTTTTAAAAAAAAATTAAATATACTTCTTTATTGATTTCAGAGAGGAAGGGAGAAGGAGAGAGAGATAGAAACATCAATGATGAGAGAGAATCATTGATCGGCTGCCTCCTGCACGCCCCCTACTGGGGATCGAGCCCGCAACCCAGGCATTGCCCTTGGCCAGAATCAAACCTGGGACCCTTCAGTCTGCAGGCTGACGCTCTATCCACTGAGCCAAGCCGGCCAGGGCGCTTGCAACTTGTTTTATACAATTTTTTTTATGTGAGTTACTTCTCTGTGTGTGTGTTACTCAGGACCTTTTTGACTGCAAGTGGCAGGACTCCAACTAGCTTTGGAAGGCTACAGGTTTATCTCATGTGATCTAAATTCAGTCAAGGGGAGTCATGTGGCTAGACCTTAGGGACAACAGGATCTAGACTTTCAAATTTCCTCAGAACTCCTGCTCTCTCCAGCTCTCAATGGTGTTTCTCTCTGCCTGTTGGCTTCACCCTCAACCACAGCAGCAACGTCCTGTATATGGCGGAGGACACATGGCCAATGATGCCACGTCTTGCATCTCACAGCTCCTTTCACTAGATTCACCAATTGTCATTTCCAAGTTCTAGTTCAATCAAGCCTGGACAAGCATACCTCTAGATCAGCGGTTCTCAACCTGTGGGCCGCGACCCCTTTGGGGGTCGAACGACCTTTTCACAGGGGTCGCCTAAGACCATCGGAAAACACATATATAATTACATATTGTTTTCTTTAATTATGTTCAATTTGTAACAATGAAATTGGGCGTCACCACAACATGAGGAACTGTATTAAAGGGTCGCGGCATTAGAAAGGTTGAGAACCACTGCTCTAGATCCATCAATTGTGACCATCAATTGTGGCTCCATCAGTTGTGGCCAAGGAGGTCATACAAGAACATGGCAGTCCTCACTGTGATCCCATGGTTGAAGAGGAAGGGGTTGGGGAGAGAAGTTCTCAAGAGGTTCAGGGCAGAAGACATGCTAGTAGTCCGCCACAATTTCCAACCAGAAATACCAGTGACCCAAGGATAGAGGTGGTAGTGTTTCACATAGAATGTTCTGAATGCTTAATGTTTGAGGCTGACTGCCTTCCAGATAATTTTTAGAACTTGAAAAATAGAACTGTTCTCCAAACTGTGGAATTGGTAAGAGCAGATCTCCCACATTTCCTTGCCCTCACCACATAGGTTATCTGTGATGAAACTGCCGTTAAGGAAGTGGGCTCCCTGAGTTGAAATCTAGCCTTCTAGCTATGTGACCAGGGGCAAGTTACTTAACCCCTCTGTCTCAATTTCCTCTTCTGTTAAGTGGAGATAGTACCTACTTCAGAGGGAGGGTTGAGAATTCAGTGAGATTTCAATACCTGTACCTGGCAAATAGTTAAGAGCTTGGTACGTGTTAGCCGAAGAAGCTGCAGGGAAATGTCTATACGTCTGCATATGCTGCTCCTTCTGCTGCGATGGCCCTTTCCCTGCTCTCTTAACATGCACCGCTCCAACTGTGACCTAGGTCCGGCTCCGCTCCCCTGGCTGCTCAGAGCACCCTCAGGCAGACACGCTGTTTCGGGGCTGCGCTGCTGCTCCCCCAGGTCCTGTGAGAGCCTTGAGAGTATGGACTGCATCTGGTTTGTTTGCACGTTCTTAGAGTTTAGTAGAGGAGAGGAGATCCATTTTGGGTGGGATGACTGAAAACATGCACATTTTAATTTTCTCTTGTTGGTTTTGCCTTTGCCATTCTACCTGGATTTTTTTCTTCTGTCCTTGTCTTATTGAAGGCTTACCATCCCTTCAAAGCCCAGTTCAAGTGTTGTATTTTTGGTTAGGCATTCCCTGACCAGCCAGCTCTCCGTAATCTCTTAGCACACTTTCCTCTCCAGTCACGTGGTCCTGTCGTGTATTGTACATATTGCCTTACCTAAGAACAAAGGGGACATAAAGGTTTTGTTCTTTCAGTTGCGTAAAGGAATTATGTAGTCAAATAAATATAGCTCTTTGAGTATGGGTAGAGTATATATAACTAACCCTGGCTTTAAAAATATCAGTCTAATGTATTTTTAAGCATTGTTATGTATCTTATGGCCAGCAAAGGGCCCTTTTATTTCCTGAATTCTTATACTTAATTTTAAAACTTGTAATCATATTCTTGGTAAAAGATAGAACCTATTAAAGGATTCATTTTATTATAGAATAATTTGGGAATTCTGATTCCTGGCTCTATTAGATTTTAATGTATTTCAAATAAGCATAGAGAAGCTAAATAATCATAAGCCAAAAGAAAATTTGCAAAAAGGAAGAAGAAATAAGTGCGATTTATGTTATTTCCTAGTAGGTATTAGGAATCAGATTAAAAAGCAGTGTGCAGCCGAAACCGGTTTGGCTCAGTGGATAGAGCGTCGGCCTGCGGACTGAGGGGTCCCGGGTTCGATTCCATGTGCCTGGGTTGCGGGCACACCCCCAGTGGGAGATGTGCAGGAGGCGGCTGGTCGATGTTTCTCTCTCATCAATGTTTCTGACTCTCTATCTCTCTCCCTTCCTCTCTGTAAAAAATCAATAAAATATATTAAAAAAAAAAAGCAGTGTGCAGTCTATGGACAAAGCCCAGTTGCCAATTTTGGGAATGGGAATTACAGTATGATTGAGGGTAGCCAATGTCCTAGGGGCCCTTAATTGTGAAGAATTATGGACAATATTCTTAGTCTCAAGTCATTTTCTTTTTTCCAACAGGAGGCACCATATTAGATAGAGATGAGAACAACTTGGAATTGGTTCTAGTCCCAGCTCAAGTCCCTTGCCTATAAAGTCAGACGACATAATACCTATGCTGATAAGGATCTGAAGGCAGGAGATCTGGGAGCGTGTGAGCCACAATGTCCTTTCTGTTTCACTGTTGGCAAGCCTTTATTTTCCCATTCCACAAGTAGCAAGTAATCATTCATGTGATATTTTATCTAAATAGTCATTAGTATTAAAAAAGAAGTAATGTGCTTTTAATCCTTCAATGGTTACATTAAAACTGTTAAATTTTTAAAAAGGTGTGTGTGTGTGTGTGTGTGTGTGTGTGTGTGTGTGTGTGTAGATTTTTTCTAAAAAAAAGAAGTAATGTGCTTTTAATCCTTCAATGGTTACATTAAAACTGTTAAATTTTTAAAAAGGTGTGTGTGTGTGTGTGTGTGTGTGTGTGTGTGTGTGTGTAGATTTTTTCTAAGCACAGCTGAAAATTTCCAGGCTGATTTACTTAAAAAACCAAAATATTTTAAACAACTCTTTCTATTGGCTGGCTTCTAAATAGGTCACCATGGATCTGTCTTCAAAAGTTTGACAGAACAGGCTGAAACATTTAAAAAATGCAGGCATGCTGTGTCAAATAACTTGCTAGACTGTTTTTTTCCCCCAGCGACTTGATGGATTTCCAGATCTGATCCTTTCCTCTGATCACATTTCCCAGCTTCTGTCTCAAGACCCTGTATCATCTGTTTTTCTCCTCTAAGCTTTCTTCCCACTTCCTCTTCCCCTTCCTCCAACATCTCCTCTTCACTAGTACTTTTCTTTCTTTCTTTATTTTAGACTAGTACTTTTCTATCAGCCCAGAGACTCAAGTTTTTGACAACCTTAAAGAATATTTTCTGCATCCTGCCTCTCTTACACTTACTTGTTTCCCAGGCAAGTTATATGAAGAAGAAGCCTATTCCTGCTTCCTCCACTTTAACTCCAGATTCTGGCTTCTGCCCCCAGTGTTTACTGCAATGACTCGTGCACAAGTCACCAATGTCCAGCTAATGTCTAGCTCAGTGGCCTTTTTCTACTGCCCCCTCCACTAGGCACTGTTGGCGACTCCTCTCCATCTTGTCCATCTGCAATTTTCACTCTCCTTGTTCCAGGTCATGGCTAGTTCTGGCCTCCTTTCTCAGCCTTTTCCAGTGGCTCTCCTTCCTCCACGCACAGCTCCTTTAGTGGTTGACATTGCTTTGGGGTCCTCTCTATACTTCTTTTTAATTATTAGTGAACTCCCTCAGTCCCATGGTTTTAGCTAGAGAGTGTGTTCACCTGCTGATAACTACAAATTTGGTATTTCTAGAACTGAGATGGTCATAAATGACATCTGGTCCTGTAACTTTGTTCTTCCAGCTGTCCACTTCCTGTATCTCTATCAGTGATCTTAAAAAATATATGATTCTAACTATGTTACTTCCCTGCTTAAATTTCCAGCTCTTCACCATGTGTAGGATAAATGCCAAACCCCTAAACATGGTGCAGGCATGTACGTTGCTTCCTTATCCCTACCTAAGCTCCAGTCACGTCACATGCCAGACTGTCTTTGAAACTTTCTCTAGTTTTCCCTTCCCCTAAGCCTAGGATAGAACCAATGCACTACTCTGTTATGCTTGTGTCACACTTGGTACATACTGTTAGAGATGCTATAATTATTACTGTGTCTGACTCTTGCTGAAATGTAGGGGCCCCGAGGGTTGGGATCATATTGCATT
>NW_005353838.1:8242299-8247299 GCF_000412655.1 Myotis brandtii | reverse complement strand
TGGGAATATGCTGACACAGGATCTATTATACCAAACCTCATCAAAACCCAATTTTTTAAGATAAATTTTGAATCAGTTCAAACATCTGGACAACTATACCTATCAGAGTTTTATAAAATGTCAGAGACTAAATCTTTAATACATTTTTTTATTCATTGAAGGTACTATGAACTGGAAAATAATAATTTCAGGAAAACCAATCTTTATGAAATAAGAAAAGAAATTGAATATGCACAGACTAGTTGATGATCCTTCCAGTATATGTATACTGTATCAGAATTTCAAGGGAGGGGGGATGTGGAGCTAGAGAATCTGTACTTTTAGAAGTCCCCCAGGTAATTCTGAAGTGCAGCCATGGTTAGCTGGGGACCACAGATACACAGCCTGCCAGCTGCTCTTCATCTCCATGGTAACAGGCAGAGGAAACAAGCATTAACTGTGGCATGAAGTATTTAAGCTAATGTGAGTTTGCTTTTAATTACTAGATTTGCATTTGTCATTAAAACCCTTTAGTGGATATCTTCTCCTTGGCCCCATGCCTAAGATTTGGGTAGCTTCCACCAGGTGAACACTAATGGTTTTGGTTGTAGATTTTTACCTACGCTTTTACCAATTATGCATTAAAAACTCATGTTAGAACCCAAGTCAAATTTTCTCTAGAGACTCATGCATTAAAAATAATGGTATACAAATAATGTATCTAATTCTAAGTATAAACAATGAAATAAAAATAGAACTATATAAAGAAATGTAAATTCCCAGGTACACATTTAAGAGCCTTATGTACTAAGCCTCAGCTGTTATAAACTATATTTAATTTAACTGTTTTTGTTTTTTTTAATGAAACTAAATAGGAAAACGAATATATCTGATTTTATTTATAGGGCCAGAATTCATTATAGCTGTTCTCAAAATCCTTTTTTCTTTGAGCCTTTAGAAATAAGTATATTTTTCCCCCTGCAACTTCAGGCATCAAAGCCTTCTATAACATTGTAGCCTCTCATGGAGAAATATTAATAATAATAACATAATACATGCAGTTTCCTCTATATATTTCCTGCTCTAGTTACTTTTTCTCCTGCTCTTTTTCAATAAAAGTATCTAATTTTTTCCACAGAATTTTCTTGGTGTCTTGTAGTTTTCTTTTTCTTTTTTTTCTTTTTTTTGCCAAGAGAAGTCTGTTTCTCAACTTTATGTGCATGAGAGTTTGTAAAATCCTGGGATGCTATCTTTTGTTATTTATTGTCATTAATAATAATGATGACAATAATGAATATCTTAATATATTCTTTGAACATTGTTTAATTTCATCTTTTCAAATCAGCAAGGGTTCCCTTGGCAACAAGCTATGTCCTCTTCCCTGGTGGCATGATTCTGGTGTGAAAGTTACATGATGCAAACTAGCCAAATATTATTATTATCATTATTATTTTTAAATTAATCCTCATCTGAGGATATTTTTCCATTGATTTTTAGAGAGAGTGGAAGGGAGAGGGAGAGACACAGAGAGAGAAACATTGATGTGAGAGAGACACATCGATTGGTTACCTCCTTTGGTTACCTCCTGCATATGCCCCGACCAGGGCCGGGGATCGAGCCTGCAACCGAGGTATATGCCCCTTGATGGGAATTGAACCTGGGACCCTTCAGTCACGGGCCAATGCTCCATCCACTGAACCAAACTGGCTAGGGCACCAAGGATTATTTTTAAATGAACCCATCATTTCCAAATAATTTACAACCTACTTCAGACCTATATATTTCTGTGAGAAAGGAACAAAACATTTTTGCTAAGCATTTAAAAACAAAAATGAAAAAAATAATTAAAGCTATGGTTGTGATTGGAAGAGAGAAATTGTGTATACATGGTCCCTGCTTTGAATGGGGGATTAGGAACTGTTCATTTATCGGACTTGCTACTTTTTTATTGCTTCCTTCAGTGTTTGCTTTCCCATTTCAGGAAAGGTGTAGTCAAACGGGGTGTTAAATGAGCCTGTGTGCGTACACACACACACGCGCGCGCACACACACACACACACACACACACACACAAGGGCTATATCTTGGGGAAGATGAGCATTGTTGTTTGTAGCTTTTATGAACTGAACATTTGTATCCCCTTTCCCCTCTACCCCCATCACCCAATTCATATGTTGAAATTGTATCCCCCAATGTGATGGTATTAGGAAGTAGGGCCTTTGGGAAGTAATTAGGATTAGATAAGGTTGTGAGGGTTGAGACCTTAAGAGGGGGATTAGTGTCTTTGTAAAAGTCAGGAGAGAGCTACCATGTGAGGACTTGGAGAGAAGTCAATAGTCTGCAGCCTGGAAGAGGGCTGTCACTAGACCTTGGCCATGCTGGTACCTTGACCTTGGACTTCCAGCCTACAGAGTCCTGAGGAATAAATGTTAGTTGTTTGTAAGCCACCCAGTCTATCTATTCTGTTCTAATAACCCAAACTGACAACGACAATAGTCTTAAACTCACTCAAATCATACAGGTGGAACTAAAGAAATGATTCCATATGTTTTTAATTGATTTTAGAGAGAGGAAAGGAGAGAGAGAGAAACATTGATTGGTTACCTCTCGTATGTGCCCCAACCTACAACCTAGGTTTGTGCCCTGACCAGGAATTGAACCCACCAACTTTTGGTGTACAGGACGATGCTCCTATCAACTGAGTCACACCAGCCAGGCCATGATTTCATGTTTTTATAAATAACTTCAGTTTTCCTTGCTTGAATCCAATTAAATTATTCACAAAGCATTTTCTGGAAAAAAATGAAAATCTGGAATTCAACCTTCTTTCTCAATTGGCTTGAATAAGCAGGAGGATGGACTAAAAATGCTTACAATCTATAGTGGCTTGTTCTAGAAACAGAAGAGCACACATTAAACAAATTTAAAAATATTTATGAAACACTTTCTATTATGTACATTATAGAACATTTGGCAAATTGCAGTAAAACTAAAAGTAGGAAAAAATTAAACTTAAGTGCCATCTTCTAAGGCAGCGGTTCTCAACCTGTGGGTCGCGACCCCTTTGGCGGTCGAACGACCCTTTCACAGGGGTCACCTAAGACCATCCTGCATATCAGATATTTACATTATGATTCATAACAGTAGCAACATTACAGTTATGAAGTAGCAACGAAAATAATTTTATGAATGGGTCACAACATGAGGAACTGTATTAAAAGGGCCAGAAGGTTGAGAACCATTGTTCTAAGGGCAAGCACAGTTAACATTTTGAAATATTCCCTTTTCTCTTTCTAGGACTAGGATTAATTTTATAACTCAGAAAGGCCTTATAGGAGTTAAAAGCTATTAAGTCATTTCCTTGCTAATACATTAACACATGGTAATGTATATTTAAAGGTAAAACATAATGAAAGGACATAGTATAACTTTAAGTCAAGATCACTGTTATGTTGTACTTTAATTAGCTACAGAATTTACCTTTCATTTGGGATACCTACCACATTAGGAAAGCTGTCTTCATGGGATAATCTGAACTACTGAAAGAGAGACTCAAAGACGTTTTTCACAGAATTAGTTATTGGGAAATTATTAGCTCGTGGTGTTATATCTATATGATCAAATACTACACAGCTATTAGAATTATACATTTGTAAGGATTAAAAAAATAACATCGGAAATGACTATGAACCAGTGTTAAGCAAAAAAAGCAGATTTCAAAGCGTCAATGTAAAATATGATCTTAATTATGTTTTTACAAAGTAGAAGAAATGTGGTACCAAAACGTCATAAAACACAAAAAGAGTCGTTACATCTGGGTGCTGGGATTGCGAGTAAATCTGATTTTTCTCTCTATAAAATTCTGCATATTCAAGCATTCTCTACAGTGAATATGGATTTTCTTTATAACTATATTTTTGAAAGTAAAACCAAGAACACAAACTATTACCTCGCCCCACTTTCTGGGAACCATACTTGGGACACAAAGGAAGAAATTAAAAGCACCAAGCATCCCGTCCTCAGAACATTTCCTGTGTTTCTAATCACATGGCAGCTGTTTGCTCCATAATAGTCTGCTCTGAGTTTTATAGAAGCCACATTTTTTAATTGAGCGCTTTGAAGAGACTTAAGAACCACGTAGAAAGCAGAGTAGGGGGCCTCTCACTGGCAGCTTGCTTGTAACACAGTTTGAAATGCTTTCCAGGGATGGTAACAGCCCTCCCTGTTAGTATCTACCTTTCTCAGGAACCCAGGGCTCCTGGAAGCCTGGGCATAAAAACCACTTAGGGAGGACGCCCCGCGGGACCAGTGCGGGCCTGGGCGGTGCCCTCCGCACGGGGCTCTTCCTCAAGGCCGGGCCCTTCCCAAGCTGGCAGCAGCAGGCCTCCAGAAGCTGGCCCCACCTCTCGGTACTTTCCTCCTGGAAGGTGGAGCCTAAAAGCCGCTCCCAGTTTTGATCCTGAAAAGGTCTGGTTTGGTGAAGCCTCATCTCGGGCTGGGCCTGCCTTGCCCTTTCCTGTTCACTGTGAACATTTCCCTGAGGGCACAACAGTGGCTCCAAAAGGCCTTTCCTTCAATTATGAGACCCCAGAAGAGGAACCTGGAGTTTTTCTCTACTTTGGTGGGGGCAGGTGGTCAAACAGAGGGCGGCACTTACACCACAAAGTGGTATTAGTGCAACAGAAGAAAACACCTTTCTCACTGGGCTGGCGGGGAAAGGGGAGGTGAGTGGGATCGTGGAAGAAAGAGGCCCTCAAGGGCCCCGTGGGACACGCAGGTTTTGTGACATCCGTGATAAGATGGAAATCATCTGATCAATTTGGCAACGTTTCTTCAAAATAAGGAATGTTGTCAAGTCCCTAATCAGAAGAGACACTGGCTGCTCTCCTGGTTTGCTTGGGCACTGGTATTCAGAAGGCAGGATTCAAGGGCTGGTCATTTAGGAATCCTTCCCTATCCTATATAATAAAAGGCTAATATGCAAATTGTCCCCTCCACCGAGAGTTCAACCGGGAGTTTAA
>NW_005353838.1:8204166-8242267 GCF_000412655.1 Myotis brandtii | reverse complement strand
CCCCCCCATCCCAATTGGGGGCGGGGCCGGCCGGCCAACCACCTGTGGCTGAATCCCACCCGTGCAGGAATTCTTGCATTGGGCCTCTAGTTACAATAGGAAATGAAGAAACCACAAACCACCAACAAAGAAAAAGGCACTTCTGTCTGTAGGAGAGGTAGCCAGCACTCCTGGGGCATTGAGCTGTGGGGCTGATGCATTGCTCCTGCTGAGCTACAGCAGCGGTTGCTATTGAGGAGACATTGATAATTCTTAACAGATCAGGCTGTGCTATGAGTGAGGTAGAGGCTGGGTTCCTGCCCCCTCACCCCCTGCCCTCACCAGCTTGCTCCAGCCCTGTTTGCTGGAGTCTCCTTTCCTTATGCCTCCCCCACCATGCCTTCCATTCCAGGAGTCTTCCAGAAAGACCCACCTGAAACCAGGGAAAAAGCTATAGCTGCTTGGCCCCTACCCCACCCCACTTGGCAGATCTCCATCCTTACTTCCTCTCATTGCCTTGCTTCTCCTGTTTGTGCTCACACCCAGAGCCAGCTCAGTGCCTCCAGTACCAGAAAAGGGCTTCCCCGGGTGAGTCAGAGCCCCACTTGCTTTTCTTTTTTCCTCATTCAAAGGAGATGGTGAGCCCTGGCCGGTGTGGCTCAGTTGTTTGGGCGTCGTAGTTGTCCTGTGCACTGGGGAGTTGCAGGTTCGATTCCCAGTCGGGGGATCGAGCAAAAGGCAGCAGTTGTGCGCTCACATAGATGTTTCTCTATCCCTATCCCTTCTTATCTCTCTAAAAATCAATAAAAAAAGGAGGTAGGGAAAAAGACATTGATTTTAGTTTCAAAATGAAATTTGTTTTAAAGTATTTTTGATTATAAATATTATGCATTCTTATAATAAAAAATTGAAAGAATACAGAAAAACCATGAGAAAAAATAAAAAAAGAGAGATCCACTTTATTTATTTTTATTTTATTTTATTGTTTTATTGCTTAAAGTATTACAAAGAGTATTACATATGTCTCCTTTTTTCCCCCCGCCCTTGACAATCCCCTGGCCTCCCCTACCCCCTAGTGTCTTATGTCCATTGGTTATGCTTATATGCATGCATACAAGTCCTTCGGTTGAGAGAGATCCACTTTAAACCCTAATATTTATTGGTAACCATGATTAACATTTTGGTGAACATTCTTCCTGTATTATGAAATGTATTATATCCTTATTACTTGCTTTTTTACTCTGCTTCTCTCCCCCTAAAAGACACTCATTATTTTCTGTATTTTCAAATGGGAATATACTATGATCTTTTTAAAAGTGTTTTTTAAAATTCAGACAACTCAATCATTCGCTCTTTAATCTGTTTTCTTTTATATTCAACAGTGTGTCTGAGATTTCTTTTCATATTGGCAAATATAGGACCACATCATTATTTTTGTGATTGTATAATATTTCATTTATGGTATATCTTATGCTATTTTAAAATGCTCTTTATAGATATTTTATTTACTTTCAACTTATATTATTAATAGTACTCTATTTTCATTATTAGTAATAATAAAATAAAAATATAAGGAACGGTATTTGTAGACTTTTCCAATATCTCAGTTACATAAACTTCTAGAAGCAGAATCACTGGTTCAAAGATATGCACATTGAGTATTGTGACTTGTATTGCTAAGTTGCTTTTCATTGAGCCCTTTTACATTTTGATAAACCCCAATAATGGGAAAAGTTTCTAGTGCCTCGGCAACTATACTCTTGTGATATGTGTCAGAGCGTTCAGAGTTAGTTTATTATTTTCCTCTGAAGCACAGAAGTATACAGCTGCCTTTCATGCAATATTTGTAAATAAACTGAAGTACATGCTTTGGCAAGTGGGTTCACCTTTTGGGTCTCTGGATCTCATCTGTGTACCTGGGCCTGGGATTAAGTGCACTACAAGATGCCTGACATGTTTCAGTTTTATAGTTTTATGATGCCAGGGAAAAAAGCAGCAGACAAGATCTTACTATTGCTGCCTTACTTTTTATATTTTACTTTTTCAGTGTTCCAATTGGAGTCTTATTTTAGTTACAGCTTAATTGGGAATGATTAACAACCATACAATGTTAAGCCTCCCCATCCTATCATAAAATTGTTATTGGATGTTATTTCTTCATTAAAATAGCCCAGATGAAATGGATTATATCCTTTTTTGGCCCACTATCTACACTCCTCCCTAAGCCCCTAATCCAGGGATCTTTACCCCCAAAGTACCTGCCTAACTCCTGATAGTATACATGTACTTGGATATGTACTTATATATCTCAAAGATAAATGAGTGTACATAATGTGTATACAACATATACATATATGTTTGCATATGAGCCATACGTGCACCCCATTGCCTCTTACCAGTGGCTTGCATAATGACAGTGCTGAGGCACTTTGTTAAACCTTGGTTGAGTGGCTGTTCATAGGAATTCCACTGCTTATGCCAATTTCACTCAAGCAGCCTCTCCCCTGACTTACATAGACTATCTTCCTCAGTTTCCCAGCTTCCTTGTCTGGTGGGCACCTTGAACCTGACATGCCTAAACCAGAGCTCCTTACATTTCCTATGCTTTCCCATACCTGCTTCTCCCACAGTCTCCCCCATTTTTGTAAATGGTCTATTCTCCCAACGAACACCTTGGTGTCATCCTTGCTTTCTCTTCTCGCACACTGGCCAATTCCATCTGCTCTGCCTGCAGGCATGTCCAGTGTCTGGTCATGTCCCACCACCTACAGTGCTACCATGGTCCAAGACCCCATGGACTTTCACCTGGACAATTATATGAACCGTTAAAGTGGGTGCCCTGACTTCACCCTGTTCTCCTCTGGTTTAGTCTCCATAAAGCAGTCAGAATTATTCTTTTTAAATGGCTTTATTGAAGTATAGTTATATACCATAAAATGTATCTGTTTTAAGTATACAATTCAATGATTTTTAGTTCATTTGTAGGAGAGGATAGTGTAACTATCACCAGTATCCCCCCAAATCCCCTATATTCATTTGCAGCCAATTCCCATTCTTAACCCCAATCCCAGGCAACCACTAATCTGCTTTGTCTCTATAGATTCACATATAGAACTCAGAAGTGAGGGCCCATGCAGATAACTAGCACTATCATTTGGGAGTGGACTCCAGGCTCAGGCCCATGTCTTGGTGAGCTAGAGCCAATGTGGCAATGCTGAGTGGAGACATGAGAGACCAGATCAGGGATTTAAAAAGACATGTAGTACATGTACACCTACTTGCAACCTGTCCATATCTCCTTTGCTCCCCAGTCAGCAAGCAATGAGGATTCAACCGGCTGACTCAAGGGCCTGAAGGACCCAGGGAGGTTACTTAAACAGATAAGCAGGCCAGTGTGTCAGACATCAGGGAGAGGTAGGGACGGTGGTGAATCAGAGAGCTCAGGCCCTGTTTCATTGTAGCCCTGGGGGGATGTAGGCTCAGGGTTTTGCCAAATCTTCTGACTTGAAGACAAGTCTGAGATTTGGATTCTATGTGAAATCTTCTGTTTAGAAAATATTGGCAGCAAATTAAAACAAAAAAGAAACCCACAAAACTTTTTTTAGACATTGCACCAAATCACTATGCAGACAAACAGAAAGGGCATGAGGCTGCGTATGCACCCTCTGGCAGGGTGGAATCTCTCGGTTTGAACAAAGTTGTTCAATTATGCTATATCTTAATGCAGCTCATCTCCAGTCTACATGTGTTTTTTTAATCATCACCCTATGACAGTGATGGCGAACCTTTTGAGCTCGGCGTGTCAGCATTTTGAAAAACCCTAACTTAACTCTGGTGCCATGTCACATATAGAAATTTTTTGATATTTGCAACCATAGTAAAACAAAGACTTATATTTTTGATATTTATTTTATATATTTAAATGCCATTTAACAAAGAAAAATCAACCAAAAATATGAGTTCGCGTGTCACCTCTGACACGCGTGTTATAGGTTTGCCATCACTGCCCTAGGATATGTTTTATTTATTAAAAAAAATCCTCACCCAAGGATGTATTGATTTTTTTTTTTTGAGAGAGAGAGAGAGCGAGAGAGAGAGAGAGAGAAACATCAATTGGTTGCCTCGGGGGACTTAACCATAACCTTTGATTTCTTTTTGTTGTTGTTAATCCTCCCCCCAAGAAAATTTTTTTTTTTTTTTTTTTTTAGGGGGGGGGGGGGGGGGGGGGGGGGAAGGAGAGGCAAACATCAATCAGTTGCCTCCTTATGCACCCTAACTAGGAATTGAACCCACAACATAGGTATGTGCCCTGACTTGGAATTGAACCCGCAACCTTTTGGTTTATGGGACGACACTCCAACCAACTGAGCCACCCAGGGTACCAGTCTACATGTTACATGGTGTCTTTCCCCTCTAAGACTGCAGTCAAAATCTTGCTTTTTCCGCGTATAATTCTCCTTGTTGCTGGATTCCTAGACTTGTATTTGGCGTTGGCAAGTAGTTACTTAGAATTTCTACTCAAGTGCTTTTCAAAACAACTTTTTAATTAAAAAGTTAGATCCCCAAGAATTACTGAATACCTGGTTAGCCTGCAGTTCCATTACAAGCCTAGAGAAAAATGCCTGTAACTGTTTGTTGGTTGACATTCTTATTTAGTTTTAAGGACAGAAGGGACACAAGAAACCAACACCGGCTGAAATAAAGAGTGATGGATAGAGGTGTTTCAGGTGGAATATGTCTGGCCCTGAAGACTGCAGGGTCCCATGGCTGCAATGGGCACAGTGTAGGGACAGCCAATAACCTCGCTGGTCAGATGTGGACAAAAGGAGGTTATCCCAGCAGCCATAGGAGCTGAGAAAGGTGGGGTGACATCTAGAGGGAAGACTCAAATTGTCCTTTCTGTGCACTAAATGAGGCGCCTAGGTCAACACAGAGCAAGAATGCTATATAACCAGAACAAAAGTCCTCCATTTCTCACAAGAGAGGGAAATAATGTTTAAACTTTGTTACTAGTAGGCACTTTATCTCCTCTAGGACCCTCTTCTGGGTTAAGGATGAGCGTTAAAGAACACATCTGCTTTATCTCCATGTTTAATTTTCTTTCGACCATAGCACTAGATACTTTTCCTGGTGGTGGTTATGGCAGAGTGGTAAAGGCTGTGGGTTCAGGAATTGGTCAGATTTCCCTCCAGATGATGGCTCTATAGAACTTACTAGCTCTCTGGTCTTGAGCAAGTTTCTTCACCTTTTTGAGCCTCAGTTTACTCATCTGCAAAATGGGTATCATGTTGATGGGAAGATTAAATGCAATAATCCAAGCTCTGTGCCTGGCATGTAGTAAATGCTCTATAAATGTTAGCTGCTATTGTTAGTACTGTTATTATTACCACTATTATTAGGATTGAAATCAGTGGGTCTAATTTCATTTATGCCAGAGATGAAGAAATTGAGCTCAGAGGTTCCTCAGTGTGGTCTCACAACTGGTTCCTAACAGAACCAGCAGTTTAGCTTCTGGAGCTCTTTTCTCAAACTCATCTTCCTGGTGGCTGAAGTCTTGTCTCTCTGCCAGGTGGATATATTGTGATGGCGTTCCCTTTGGACTTTAAAGGGAAGGAAATAATTTATAATCTCCATGGGGCCAGGGACCAAGTCTGTCTTGGTCTCTTCCATATCCCTAGTGCTACAATATCTGGCATTTAGCTGGTGCTCAATAAATATTTAATAAAGGCATATGTGCATTACATTAAGCATGACTCAGGAAGGAGATGACTACAAACACATTACAAGTGGAAAACTTGCCACCCACAAGCCCTGACTTCTTCTCTCTTGGGAATTCTTTCTGGGCACATTTTCTCATGTCTTTCCTGTGCTCGTAGAGCTGGTTGAACAAGGTATAAGGTAATTTACATGAGGGGCCATTGCATTCAGCCCTCACATTCCCTCTTTCCATTTTCTCTCACTCTCTTCTCCTCTCTCCTCCTCTTTCTCTCTCATTTCTTTTTCCCTACTCTCAACTCTTTATCTATTCTTCTGTTTAACCAGGATAGGCCAGGTGATGTTGCAGTCATTAACAACCTCTAAATTTCAGTGGCTTAATGTAGCAAAGTTTATTTCTCATTTAAGCAAAATTGTCTGGAGATCTGGGTGACAATCAGGACAAATGCTTTCCATGTGTTGGCTCAACATTCCCAGCAGCTCCAATCTTATGGCCTCTCCATAGCACTCAGTGCTGCCGCCACTCTCCCTGGGTTGAGCATGGAGCCCCCGAGGGCTCGTGATGGTATCCAATACTCCACCCCATGTCACTTCTCCCTACTCTGTCATGGACTAGCCACATGGACCTTCCCAGGACTGGGAAGGGTCATTCCTGCATAGACCTGCAAAGTCCCAGGAGGCAAGGAGAACAGGGTATAGATGGGCCTTTGAGGGCTCTACCAGAATTCTTTTTCTAACTCAGCCCTCTTCCTCGTATGTTCTTTCTTCTTTTTTGCGTATGTTCTCTTCTTTCCTCTTCTCTCCCTCCCACCCTTCACCCCCTTCCTGTTTCCAGTGTCTTCCTCACCCACCTCACTCCAGCTGCTGTCCTGTGTCTCCACACAAGCAGATGCTGGTCCACAGTGATGCCGCAACTCTCTGGTCTGCTTGATACTGAGCTTCTTGCCTGGGTGTAGACAAAGGCAACAGAGTTTTCCTCCTTCTGGGTTCACTGGGACTTATGACAAAATCCTCCTGTTGTGCCAAACGCTTGTTTCAGAGGCTGAAAAGACTCAAAAACACACCTGGGAGCCACCGGGCAGCCCCAGAAACATTCCTTTTCCCTTCAGAAGTCAGCCCTTTCCAGAACCCCACCAGTCCCAGCACATGGCTCAGGGGAGCTAGGTGTGCATTTGGAAGAATGTGTATCTGATTCTGCGCACAGTACCTAGGCACTGCGGTTCATTTATCATAAGGGATGAATCCGTTTAACTTCCTAATAGCATCAGGGTTTCCAGGTGAGTGCTCCAGATGGCCACAAAGGCCTCCCAGTGCTGCGAGTTGAGACGGAGCCTGATTTTTCACCACATTTGAAGAGATGAGCAGAGCTTGCGTGCAGACAGGTGGGAAGCACATGGCAGTGGGAGCCAGGTTGCCTGGCTCTGCCATCATGTCTGTTAGGTGAGCCTCTTTCCTCCGAGGGTCACAAATGGGGTGGTTGGACAAAGGGAGCTCTGAAGCAGTCTCTAGAGCTATGATTCTCTGAGTCCGGCATAGCTTGCTTGCCACCAAAAATAATACAAATGGTCAGGAATAGGAGGTGATATCTGAGGACTCAGAAGGGCCCCACAGTCTCATTGTTCCCAGAAAAGAAGGAAGAGAAACAGGGTGAGGAGTAGATTTGGGTGCATGGAAACCTGAGGTGTAAATACGCAGCACCAGGTGGAGGGTTGATGACCTTATACATATTAATTGTTTATTTTCCTCCAAAAGTAGCTCAGATTATCTGGTCAGTTTTATTCTTTGTAGCCCCCCTCTCCCTTCTACCCCCCCCCCCACTTATAAAAATTTTAGTGTCAGAAAATGCTGAGGCCGGAAATACTAGGGAATGTAGGACCAGCTTGTTGAGATATTTAGTAAAAACACATCAGCTGCCGGAGATGTCCCCCCAAGTTGAAGGTTATAATTTTTCTACTCTTCCTAAAAAATAATGGTCTCTTGGAATGTGCAAGTAAATTAGTCATCCGGTGTCCTGAGAATTGGTCTCTGTAATACATCCTGGTCTCCGAGAAAGAGCTGCAGTTGTATAATGGATTTTAGAAGTCTCTGAAGCTGGTTCAACTAACATATTTGTTAGTCTAATAAATGATATTGCTCTTGTCAAGATTTTTCCATATAGCACAATTTAATAGAGGAATCAATAGTTTCTCAGACATGACAAAAGGGCCTGGGTGTGCTTTGATGGGAGACACAAAGTCTCTTGTTGTTCTAATAAAGCCAAAATGGAAAAAAAATAAAGTTTTTTCTTCCCTCTTTCAAGTGTATTTTTAGGAAGCTAAAATATACACGCCACTTTCTCTAGGAAAATATTTGTTTATCAATATTTTCTCCCACAGTCTTTTTACTCTGTTATTACATATGAATATGCATTTTGTTTTCATCTTACTCCTTCCCTTTGTTGGATGAGTTGTCACTAGTACACGTTTCTTCAGGGGGAAAAAAAACCTCTAAGTTGGAATATATTTTGATCCATTGGGTCTTTGGGATATTTCTCTAGAAATCTTTTAAGAAATGTTTTGGGCAAACATTGGCATCTACCTACAATTCTTCTCATTATAATTTTTTAAAATTCCCTAATGTGGTTTCATACACTGAGAGGCTGTTTCCTGCAGCAGCTCCCGTGTTAACCAACATATTAAAGAGGTTCTAAGGTTGTAAGTACATCTTCTGGGCCTCAATGCCATAGGGATACCTTCGCTGACTTTAGTTAATGGGTTAAGCAAAACTCCTTTAGAGTTGCGGAAGCTACTTGGAAGAAAACTGCTTTGGTATTGAGAATATTAGAACATCTGTGTGTCTCTTCCTCAGCCAAAACATTTAGTTTTTGCCATGGAATGTGTTATTTGGAGGATGTCTGATTTTCACGGCTATGGGTTCTACCTACTGGCAGAAACAATTTGCTGACCTTGTCCCTTAGCAGTTATCCCCAAATAACACCATCTTCAAATATGAACCCAAACATGGGTCAGAAAATGACTATTGGGGACAATTTCTATCAAACTGATGGGAGACTGCTCTTTGAAAAGCTTACTAGAACAGCTGAGATTATTGGTCATGGCTATATCTTGAGATAGAAATAGTCTCAGAACATTTCCAGAGAAGACAAATGAGTATATTGATGTGTGTTAGGGGAACTAAAATTGACTAGGGAGATTAGTTGTGGTGAGAGCAGTGGTTCTCAACTTGAGTATGCCTTAGAATTACCTGGTGGGCTTTAAAGAATACCAGGATAGCCCTGGCTGGGTGGCTCAGTTGGTTAGAGCTTTTGGTTCCAGGGCAGGGCACATACCGAGGTTGCAGGTTCAATCCCAGGTTGGTGTGTATGGGAGGCAACTGATGTTTCCCTCTCTCCCTCTAAAGTCAATAAAAACAACAACAGCCATATCCTCGAGTGAGAATTAAAAAAATAATAAAAAATACAAAATTTCCAGGGTTTGGCCTTATTCTAAAGATTCCTGATTCAATTGGTCTGATGATTATAGTGGGGAGTCAGGGCTGAGAACCATGAGTCTACAGCAGTGCTATTCAAAGTGTGGCTCCTTGGCCGGCAGTGGCAGTATCACATTGGGAATTGTTAGAAATGCACTTGGGAGTAGGACCCAAGAATCTAGATGTTTTTGTTCCAGAAGATTCTGAAGCTTCACCCATGATTCTCAAATGTTAGCATACATCAGCATCACTTGGAGGGCTTGTTAAAACAGATGCTGGACTCCATCCCCAGAGTTTCTGACTTAGTAGCCTGGGATAGGACCGAGATTGTGCATTCTGACTGAGGTCTTGAGCTCACATTGGGAGCAGCATTGGTCTACATTAGGCTTGGAGACTTGGACTGTTTCTGATTTTGTGCAAATGCAGCTGTTCTTAAGACCCTAGGATCTCAGCTCTATTATAGATGGACTCATGGAACTAATTGCTTTGGCTCGGACATTCGGCTCCCTTTTCCCAGCAAAGCTGCAAAGGCTGGGATAAAACTCCCAGAGTCAAGCTTTGGCTATTTTGACTAAGACACTTTGCCAGTTTATTGAGGTAAAATTAAGTAACTGGAAAGATTTCCCCCCTTCTCTGTATTGATTGGTTGTTTAACTGTATTAGGCGCATTGATGGAAGGTTTTGATTGTCAGACACACTTCATAATAGATCTGTTTTTGTCTCAGTGATAGAAGTAGAACATAAACTAATATCTTTAGGTAAATAGAAGTAACACTTCTTTTTCTATTTCACAGATGGACTGGATGCTATTTAAGACAGGGGTTCTCTCTATATATTTGGGATAGAAGTAGGGCTGGGTGGTGGGGACAGTGGGTCCTCTGCCTGTCTGCCTGTCTGCCTGTCTCCTACTCTGGCTGATTTTGGCCACGTGGGAATACTGCACAGCATTGGCCAGAGCTTCCGGTTTGAAAGAGAAGTCAAGAACACGACGTTTCTTCTGAGAAACGTTCTGATCTTTGAATGTAGGCAACAATTTTTTTGAAACATAAAAAAACTTGTGCTGACCAAATAAAATGTGCGTGTGGGCCAACCAGTTTGTGACCTCGGGGTGCCTTCTCTAAGTCTAACATTCCACTAAGAGTCATTCAAAATAACTTCTATTCAAAGTAACCTAAGAAATATACCCAATTTCCTGGGTTTGCTTTCTAGCATTGTGATTCCATGGGATGTAAGGGCAATAGAGAAAATGTTATTGCATATTTTTTTAAAAAAGGATAACTTCAGCCACTCGATGTCTTTTGGTTGGAGCATTTAGTCCGTTTACGTTTAAAGTTATTATTGAAAGGTACTTGTTTATAGCCATTTCTTTTTGTGTGTGGCTGTTTTCTTTCTGAGCTTTTTATTTCTTCTTTTTACACCAGTCCCTTTAGCATTTCTTGCATTGCAGGCTTGGTGGTGATAAACTCCCTTAGCCTTTTTTTGTCTGTGAAGCTTCTTATTTCCCCTTCAATTTTGAATGATAGCCTTGCTGGATAGAGTATTCTTGGGTTCAGTCCTTTGCTTTGCATCACTTTGTAAATTTCCGTCCATTCTTTTCTGGCCTGATGTGTTTCTGTTGAGAAATCATTTGATAATCTAATGGGAGATCCCTTGTATGTAACTTTCCGTCTCTCTCTTGCAGCCTGTAAGATTCTCTCTTTGTCCTGAACATTTGCCATGGTAATTATGATGTGTCTTGGTGTGGGTCTTTTCGGGTTCACCTTGTTTGGGACTCTCTGTGCTTGTGTGACTTTTTTCTTCCCCACCTCAGGGAAGTTTTCTGATATTATTTCTTCGAGTAGGTTTTCTAATCCTTGTTCATCTTTCTGTTGTTCTGGCACCCCTATTATTCGTATGTTGTTTCGTTTCATGTTGTCCCAAAGCTCCCTTAGGCTCTCCTCCTGTCTTTTAATTTTTTTCTCCAATTGCAGTACAGTTTGGGTGTGTTTTGCTTCCTTGTCTTCTAATTCACTAATTCGGTCCTCCGCTTCTCCTAGTCTACTGTTGATGCTTTCAATGGTGTTTTTTATTGCAGCTATATCGCTCTTCATTTCTTCTTGGGTCTTGCATAAGTTATTGATTTTTTCATCTGTTTCTTCTTGCTTCTTGCATAAGTAGTTGATTTTTTCCTCCATCCGGTTTATGCACGCTAGGACCCTTATTCTGAATTCTTTTTCTGTCATGTTGCATGCCTCTGTCTCACTTAGCTGCTTTTCTGGCGAGTCCTCCTTTTCTTTCCTTTGGGGGTTTCTTTGCCTACCCATGTTTGATCTCACTGACATATCTAGATGTTGAGTCGTTCAGTGGCTGCTCCCTGGGTGGCAGTGGCTCCTTGGGCTGTGGTTGCTCCTTGGGTGGTTGCGGTAGCAGCTGCTCCTCAGTTGGCAGCAGCTCCTCTGGTGGGTGTTGTTCACAGCTGTGGTGGCTCTTCTGGCTGGTGGGGGGAGGCTTCACGTACAGCTGCTGTTCCTCAGACAGAGGGTGTGGTGATCAGGAGGCTGCTGTTGCTTGGATCTGCTTAGTCCTGTGCTGAAGAGAGGGAGAAGGTGCGAACGAGTGGAATCTGGAGAGAGACTCTATTGCATATTTTTTTAAAAAAGGATAACTTACATATCTCAGGCTCCAGTTTATGTGCTTCCAGATTTCAATGTAATAATCATCCTTGGTATAACATGTTTCTTTGGAAATGAAATTTGGATGCATTTCAATTTTTAATGCATGGAATTAGTAAGATGGGGGTTGGAAAAGTTTCAAACTCCATAGAAGAGTAGCCACAGAAGAACATTCAAAGCAATAACTAAAAGTCTCAGTGGTATATGCTTCAATTATTGGATCTTGGGTATTCAGGGCTGTCTACATTTTCCTGCATATTGAATTATTGTAGCATTAAGTTCCTGTAACATTTAGGAAATAGATGGCTGAGGAATGACTGAAAAGAGAAATTTAAAAAGCAGGCATCACATCCCTTTTTATTATGTTTATCTGTCCTCTCAAGGACAGAAGAGGCGCTTTCCATCTGTTTAAATCTGGGGCTGGCGTATCCAGCCCTGAGGTGCGGGAGTGTTTGTGGGTTTCCCTGGCACACCTGACTTTGCATTGACCCCCTCAGACCTGCCATTTCATGAGGGAAATCTGCTCTTATACATGCTCATTCCTATCTGTGGTAATGGTTTTCTTTGCTCTCTGCTGACTTTGCTGATAGCTTTGTAGTTGGACTTGAAGCTGCCGATAGCCTGGGGAGGCATGGACAGAGCATAATGGTAGCTCTGATGTTGTTCCTGTGCTATGTTGAGTTTCAGTTTTTGTGGTCTCTGAAGATATGATTTGGTGTGTGCTGGCTGGTCGACAGAGGGAAAATTTCCAGGAATAAAATCCAAGGTTGTTGCTATTGCTCCTGGAACATAAATACAGAGTATTGGTTAGTAGGATTTCCCTATGGTCAACAGTGTATGGGAAATAGGATTCATCTAAGATACTCACATCTGGCTAGTAATAAAGTGGTATTTTATTTCACTCTTGCTATTTCTCCTTGTGTGTTTTCTGTCTTGAGGTCTCTATGGAGAAGATGGAATTTGTATGTTTTTGGCTCTGTAGCCAAATGCCATCTAATCTCTCCTTAACCACGAATAAAGCCTTTACAAACACAGATATACTGGAGATCTATATGCATTCGGGTAGGGGTGCAAACATGTTGCAGCTTGGAGAACAAGCATGTACATACTTGCCCGATGTAATTTTTATACTTTGGAAAGTAATTGAGAAAGGGATAGGAACAGGCCAGTCTTTCAGTGAGTAATTTTAGAAAGGAGAAAAACATTATGGAAATTGAAAAGAAATATTTTAGATTCTGACTTAAGTCGTGGTATGAGTTTGGAATGTTCGAATCTGTTCAGCAAGAGCCAGAGATGGTTTCTTAAAGAGAAAGGCATAGGCTCGTCAAAGCTGGCCTCGGCTTCTGAATGTGGTGTCCAGGTAGACTCAGTTCTGATGGATCTTCCATGGGGAGGCTGCTTAGTGACAGGGATGAAAATTCTAAGCCTGGTCCATGTAGTGTTGCAGAGTGTGCCAAAGTTAATTTCTTATTTCCAGCTATAAAATTGTCTACCTTTCCCTAACCTCATGATCTTAGTCAGTCCTTAACAATCTGGTCATTAATTGCTTTATTTATGAAACTGAGGGTGATAATACTTGCCCTGCGGCCTCATGGACTTTTGATAGTTGAGATAATGAATCTAAAAGTGCTTTTCAAATTGCTCAATGATACAGCGATGTAGGGAGTTGTTTGTCAATCTCTACTACAAGGATGACACACAGAACTTTCCAGCCTAAATCAAAAGGTTGTATGTGGTACCAAATGTCCTTAAGTAAGTCATTTAGGAGCACTGTCCCATTGCAATCATCCTAGTGGTCAATCAGATTTGAGTTCAAATCTTTGCTTCACGAACTGTACAACTCGATGTTTTTTTGAGCCTCATTTTCATTATCT
This sequence comes from Myotis brandtii, assembly GCF_000412655.1. Lineage (NCBI taxonomy): Eukaryota > Metazoa > Chordata > Mammalia > Chiroptera > Vespertilionidae > Myotis > Myotis brandtii. The sequence goes on along the minus strand of NW_005353838.1, from coordinate 8,228,580 downwards.
ATAAAAATTCTACAAAACCTATCTTACATAGTAATTTTGACGATTAAATGAGACAAAATATATATGAAAGTGCTTATAGCTAGGTTCCTATTAGATGCTAAATAAGTGTGGATTTGATTCACTGAGTTGTACACTGGTAATAGTATAAAGCATGTGCAATGTATATAAGGGCACCCAAGACACTGTGAACCATTTTGTTGGCCCAGCCTACTTCTTTGAATAAATCTGAAGAAGACGGAATTCAAGGCCTCCTGTACAAGTAGAAGCCTGGCTGAAAGGTCCCTCCTCAATAAATATAGCACCTGTAACAGTGTTATTCCTTCTGGAAAAAGCATTGCTCTTCCAAATGTCCTCTTTTACAATGCAAATATCTCTGCATAGGAAACCATGAATAGATTATTAACCATTAGCTCTTCAACATGAATTGGTTGAGCTTGAGTTAGAGGACCATTTTAGGGACAGGATTAGATTCTAAGTTTAACAACTAAGGGGAATAGTCAATGTAGTCAAATTACCATCACATTCCCCATAAATTCTACCGCATATATGATTTTGGGTGTAAGTATTTAAATAACACAGTTTTCCTTCAGCATTGGAATATATGACTGTTTTTAGGTGAGTACCAGATGAAATATTTGACTTGTGTTTAGTGTTAAGGTTATGTGAAAAAATATTTTTGTTTTTTAGGGTACATAGTTGAATTTACTTCATTTAAATGTATGTTTGATGTCACTAACTGTGACAAAATTTACTGAATGGAGTTAGCTGAATACATGTAGCCCCCATAGTAGAATGGGACCCCAAACAGGTTTGTTTTGAAAGGGAAACAAGATAGAGAGATAGATCTGCATCTTGGGCCATTGTCTAGAGAGGGTGGGGGCAGAGCATTAGTAATGAGAAGCTCTGGGGAGCCAAAGGGCAGCAAGAGAACCCTGGGAAAAAGGAGGGTGAACAAAAGGCAAGATGTTTTTAAAGGTGTATGCCTAGTGAATATATAGGTGCTCAACCAATAATTGTTAAATGAATAAATAAATTATGATTGTCTGCAGAAAGTTTATCCAACTTATGCCCTCATCAGTGAATATAAGAATGTTTATTTTACCGCACCCTTACAAGCATTAAATATTTTTTAAAAATTTGGGGCAATCTGATAGAGCAATATATTACTTCATTTTTGTTTTTAATGTGCATTTAGAAGAACTGGTGCCAGTCACTTCTTTTCACAGAGTGGGACAGGAAAAACGAGCTGCCTGCTTGATCCTTCTGATTTCAACCACCTCAATCCATCCGCTTTGATGTCTGTGACTTTCTGTGACAGTCACTTGCCCGAAGTGCGTTTGTTTGATCTGGGCTGTCCCTTAAAAGCAGTGGTCACTTGGACTTGGTCTGTTTAGCACTGACTTTGCCCTGAGCCGGCTTCTAGTCCTGACTGCTCTGTACCAAGAGGTTGCTGACATCTCCCTTAAATAAGGCCTCTGCTGAGAACATGTGTTATATCCACATCATTGTGCATTCTCAGGACCCTCTTCCGCTCTCCTTTCCTTCTCTGCACCTACCTAACGTCCACCCATCTGCTGCTGGCTCGAGCCCCAGTTCCTTTTCCCATTGGATATATGACACAATTGACCAAACCACTCATTTAATGAGACTAAGTATCAAGTAAATGACATAGACAATAATCAGCATCTAAGAAAGGGTAAGTACAGAAAAATAAAAATAGGGTGGGTACATAATAACAGCAATGGTAGAAAGAGTCAATGGGAATTTCATCAGGACAGCTTCATTACTGAGATGAAGAAGAATCACACACCCAGGATTCAATTCAATGAATAGCACGTTGATGGTATAACAGTCTTCCAGTCAGGGACTCTGAATTCCAGTCTTCCAATCAGGGACTCACCACCAGTCCTATGGAAAACAGTTTAATCTCCACATCTTGGTTTTCTCATCTGTGAGACCAAACTCAGCTGGGTTGCCTGGATTACATATCCTAAGGCCCTGCCAAGTGGCTAAATTGAAGGACTGATTTAAAGGAAGTAAAAAAGAAGATAAAAATGACACCACCCAAAGAGAGTCCATTACTCAGCTCAAGTTGCTCTGTTCTGAGGAATTAGAAGCCATGATCTATGATTTGAGTATAACTCAGGGAACAATTTTGGTCTAACAACTTCAACTATATTTACAACCTTTCCCCCACTTCAACCCTCTGCTTTTTACTCTATAAACTTCCTCCTTTATGTCTAAAGAAATTCTGCCTAAATTCCTTGAGGGTCTGACCCTTTCTGAGCCTTAGTTTATGTTCTTTTGTTCTTGTACTTGACATGATCTCAAATAGTCTTGTAAAATCTTGCTTCTGTTCCCTTCAGAATTTTATATTCCTCCATGAGGCATTCTTTCCCCCTTCCTTTAGAAAAATAGCTGCATTGCTTTGGTACTTTTTTTATTTTATTAATATAGATAAAAATTTCAAGTTCCTTAAATGATACAGATTGCCTTTTCTGGCATTATTGCTGTGTACAGAATCACCTAAAACAAAGTTATTTGAGCAAAGTTAACATTTGGCAAATCTGTATTAAACCCAGTAATAGCCCTTGGAATGTTTAGAGAGGATTGCTTAGAATGAAGCTGATAATCTGCTCTCGGGGAAGGGTAGGGAGCCTGAAATGGCAGCGGACTGCTCAGCACAGTGTTGTTATTCTCTGATCAATTCATGGATGTAAGCACTACGTCAATAGCTCTTTTTTTCATTTGTTCATTTATTCAATAGATGTTCACTATCTCAGAGGCAAATGGGTATAGTTTGTTTTCAGGAAAAGATGAGCTGTGCAATCACTTAAAAATAGCAGTTATTCACTTAAGAAATATTTTTGAGAGTCTGCGCTGTGCCAGACTCTGTGCCCAGAGCACAGGATACAAAATACCCAGGCACAATTCTTGCCCTACGGAAGTTCGTTGTCTAGTGAGAGAGATGGACGGACCAATAGTCAGTTATAACGCAGTGTGACAAATGCTCTGACAGGGGTCAGGACTGAGAGAGGCACCGCACCTCTTCTGGGGGTGAAGCAGGGGTTGGAGAGGAAGACTTCCTGGAAGAATTGATGTTTCGGGCAGGGCAGGCGACGTATGGAAAGATGGAATGTGGGATGAGAAGGAAGGTATCCTATGAATGTATTAATGCCCTATTGCAGCTGTAACAATGATCACAAATTAAACTTCAACTTCCTTAAATGATACAGATTACTAAACGGCTTAAAAACACACGGATTCTGGAGGCCTGAAGTCAGAAATGAGCCTCCTTGGAATAAAATCAAGGTGCTGGTAGAGCTGTGATTCTTCTGGAAGCTTTAGGGAATAATCCCATTCCAGTTTCTAGAAGCCCCCTGCATTTCTTGGCTCATGGCCTCTTCTTCCATTTTCAAAGCCAGTAATTGTAATCCTTCCCCCTCCCCAACCCTCTCCCTCAGTCACTTATAAGAACCCTTGTGATTACATTGAGCCCTCCTGGATAACCCAGGATAACCTCTCCGTCTCAGAATCCTCAATACAATCTCACCTGCAAAGTCTTTTTTGTCACATAAAGAACATATTTACATGTTCTAGGAATTAAGATGTAATCATCTTGGGGGTGGGGTGGTGTGGCGTCACTATTCTATCTTTCTCAATGAACAAAGGGCATTTTGAGGGGAAGGAGAAGGGACCCCAATCTGAAGTTATTTGAATATACTTTGAGAGGTTCAGTGCATAGTCTTAAAGATAGAAGAACAACTCAAGTCTAAACCACTTACCTTCTTAAACATAATCTGAATTTCATGTTACTCCTGTGAAATCTCATTAATGGCCCCATTCGAGAAGAACAGCCATCATTTGACAGTTCTTAAAGAAAAATACAAATTAGGGCAGGGTTCTCTCCTATAATGAAGCTACATGAAATTATACCTTAAGAAATAGTGTTGATTCAGAAACAGTTACGTTCTGAGTAAAGCCTGCTGCTTGACTCAGTTTACCTTGCTTAAGAGTCGCCTATTTCAGTTGGCTTCTCTTCCTGCTATTCTCTTCATATTTGCAGTTTCGAGTAGTAACCTGCAGGTGTGCCGCTTTATCACCTTCCCTGTCACTGAGACCAAACTGGGGAGCCTTGCGCCACCCCTGAATCAGCAGAGGCCTGCCCCACCGGTGTCAGCTGAGACTGACCCAGCTGCTCTGTCAGCTTTGGCAGTAGCAACGACCAGGGCATTTCAGGTCCTGCTGATCTCTCTGCAGTGCGGAGGCTGGCGTGGAAAGCCTGGTGGACGCCTGCTCGGAGGGAGTGGGACATGGATAAACGCTGTCCCAGAGCTGCTATGCTGTCTGCTCTTGGTGGCTGCTGCAGTGGGTGGCAGGGTATCACTTTCTTATTTTTGGAATTAAACTTAGAGAGTTGATGATGAGACTTTGATAGAAACGCGACCGATGAACTGACTCAAAGTTTCTAATACGTTTGCCTTGTAAGTGTTTTAACATTTATTACAAAATATTTAAATTCATATCTCATTTACAAACCGATTAAAAAAGAAACTCCAAAACAAAAGAAATTTTAGACATCAGGCATTCTTAAGACAGTCTTTCAAGCTAGGCTAAACAGTGCTCACCAGCCAAATGTATTTACCAGTGCCCCATGGTGTGTTTGATGCTGGGGGATTTCAGAGGTCTGTGTACGTATGGCGTCAGTGTTCTTTCTTTCCTGTTAGGATTCCAGATTTCTTCCGACACTGGCTTGTCTTGGGTCCTGAGCCCTTTCTCTACATTCTATTTAGGACCCTGAAGTTGCTGTGGCGGGGCAGGAAAAGCTTGAACTCTGACGTCTTGGACCCCGAGCTGAATCCAGACTCCACCACTTGCTCATTGTGCAAACGTGAGCCAGTCACATGGTTGCCGTTTGCTGAGCACCATCTGTGTGCGTGACTCCAGGCCCCCCGCACATCAGGCAGTCAGCACAACCACCCTGTTTCAGATGGACAAGCAGAAAGTACACACACACACTTAGTCCTCATGGCTCCTGGGTGATGAAACTGGTTCTGAATCCAGGGATTTCCGATGGTTTTCTTCAGGGAGAGGGGTTCTGCAGGTTTTCTTTAGGGTGAGGGCCTGGTGGTGCACAGTTGGGGTGGCTATGGGCCCCAATCCTTCGTTTGGGAAAAGTTCTATTGTCATCTGCTTGATTATCAAGAATTTATTAGGAAAAAGATTTGGAGTTAAAAAGTCATTTAAAAACAATTACATTTTAATTTTATTGTGCCTTCCTCAGTTCTTTAAGCTTGTAGAGACTCTTCAACTGTAAACTCAGGGTAATAATAGTACAATCTTTATAGAATATAGGAAAGAGTAAATGAAGTAAAACAAGTGAACCGTCTAGTATAGGATGGGACCTCCCACCCCAAATGGTTCTCTTCCCCCTTATCATACAGAGGTTTCGCATCTAAGGTATGGCTCAACTGTGCCCAGGGCACAATTTGAACCATTTACTCAGATATTTTTGCATTATTTACAATAATGGCTAATTAACTCAATAAACACTAGTTTAGAACCAACTGTGTGCCTGGAAATGTGTTAGGTCTGTGGCCAGAGCTGGTGGATAGGTGGGGTGGGCAGCCATCTAATCTGGTGGCTGTGAGTGTTGTCTCCTTTGGCCCCATACCACTCTGAGGAGTGTTATGTCTGAAAAGCCTCCTCTGAGGATCTATATCTATGTCTATGAATAAATATTAATCACTGTTACTATCTCTATTTGTTAAAATGTATTATTTTTAAAAATACATTTTATTATTTTTTAAATTTATTATTTTTTATTGAATTTAATGGGGTAACACCAGTCAATAAGAATATATAGGTTTCAAGTATATATCTCCACGATATGTGATCTGTATATTGCATTGTGTGGTCTTGTGTTTGGCTCTCTTTTCAAAATTTCTCACTAAAGTTCAAAGCCATCAAGAGAGACAACCGTTCAGTTTTTGTGTTTGTTCCCTAAGAGGGCAACTATAGAGCAACCTAGGGTATATTGGGATGAAGGCCTGAGATGAAGGAGAGGGATCAGTGGGGAGGCAGAGCAGCTCTAAGGTCAACATTTATTTTCTCTGTCTTGGTCAGAGTGCACCTGTGCCATTATTATTTTTTAAATTTATTATTTTTTATTGAATTTAATGGGGTAACACCAGTCAATAAGAATATATAGGTTTCAAGTATATATCTCCACGATATATGATCTGTATATTGCATTGTGTGGTCTTGTGTTTGGCTCTCTTTTCAAAATTTCTCACTAAAGTTCAAAGCCATCAAGAGAGACAACCGTTCAGTTTTTGTGTTTGTTCCCTAAGAGGGCAACTATAGAGCAACCCAGGGTAGATTGGGATGAAGGCCTGAGATGAAGGAGAGGGATCAGTGGGGAGGCAGAGCAGCTCTAAGGTCAACATTTATTTTCTCTCTGTCTTGGTCAGAGTGCACCTGTGCCAGGCCAAGGGGCTAAAATGACACACATTGTGTTCTCCGGGCCTCGGGCCTATAGCTCTGGCCTAGGGATGCCTGTTGGAGTCTGTCCACCGACGCAGGTGGGCTTTCATCTAGGAAAGAGGGAGATTCAGGCCAGTGAACTCGAGGAGGCCAGGTGATCAGATAACCAGGGTAGGGGGAAGGGGATGGGACAGATCAAGAAGTAGTGAGTCAGGGACCCAGGGCAACATACTGTAACTCCCACAGGCTTTGAGTTTGGGGGGATAGGGTGAAAATACCAATTTCAAATAGCAACTTGCAAACCTATGAAAAGAGTGACTTAGTTGAAAAAGACCTTAAGAGTTTTCCTAAGTTTGGTAATAATGAGGAGTTATCCTACTTCTAGGGCTGCCAAAAATAAGTTGTTCCATGAGCAAAAAAGGCCAGGTAAGAAAAGAAAGGTAAGAGATTATTCAGACCAAGACATCTCTTGAACGATGATGTCCTGAATGAAGAGAGAGTCCACCCTATACCAAGAGGCTGGTCTGGCCAAGAAAAGATACTAAGAAACTTTTCAAGAGACTGGCAATGAAATGGACAATGACAATCACAAATATTGGCATGTACCAGGTGCTCATTGAAACCCTTTGTACATATGAGCTCACTCAATCCTAATAACATCCGTATGAAACAGGTGCTATTATTATCCCCATTTTTACAGGTGAGCTATGGCAAGTCAGGTTAAGGTGCTTGCCTAAGGTCAGTGGTGAGGCCAGAGTTCAAATTGAGAGCCTGATCCCAGAACCCATGTTCTCACACATTTGCTTTCTTTCTACAAAGTACACCAGGAGTTTAGGAACAGTCCTATGAGAAGCTAAGGCTGGAGCAGTGGTTTTTAACTGGGGCCAGACCTCCTGGAGTGGTAAGCAAAAGTTCGTGTGTCTGGTCTGGCCGGTGTGGCTCAATGGTTGAGTGTTGACCCATGAACCAGGAGGTCACAGTTCAATTCCTGGTCAGGGCACATGCCGGGGTTGTGGGTTTGATCCCTAGTGAGGGGTGTGTAGGAGGCAGCTGATTCTCTCTCATCATTGATGTTATCTCCCTTTCCTTCTCCTTTCCTCTCTGAAATCAGTAAAAACATACTTAAAAGAAAAAAAAAGTTAGTGTGTCTGTTAGTATAGGTTATTTTCCCAAAGGAGTAGGAGAACATAGTATTGGTCCCTTTTCCAGATAAATCAATGACCACAAATAAGTAAGAATTCCGGAGGGTTAGAGGTAATTCCTGCACAACACCCTCCTAACCAAGGCCAGGATTCTGGGAAGCCTGTTGGGCTATGGAGCCGAGGCTGACTGGCTGGTACCTTCAGCTGGATCTCCCAGAAAGTGTGTTTCCAGGGGCTCAGCTGTCTGTCCTTGTGGGAACTTTGGCTGGGAGGGACCATCCCATGGTAAGCATTTCATTAGCCCAGTTTGGCTCAGTGTATATTGACTAGATGATGAGGCCTATTAAAATGGGAAAATGTCACTGCTCTGGAACATTTTTCTCTTGATTGCCATTATCCATGACTTCTACTGAGGGAAAGCAAAGCAAAATCCTTATGTTCTGGGCAAACACTTGTGCAATTTTCTGGCGACAATGATTATAACTTACCTAGCTTCATAATAGATCTATCTTATCCATAAGACACAATGTAGCTTAAAAATCAGAAGCAATGCTGGGGGATTGGGGAACCGGGCATTGCTCTTATTTTCAGATCAGCTTTTGTATTATTATAAGTCACTTTCCAGACAACTTAGACTAAGCAGACAGAGGCTCTCTCTGTGAAGATCAATATTGTCACTGGACCTGAGCAGCAAAGAACTATATATTTTTTCTACCATCTACACCTAACAATGAGGAAGAGTGATGAATCAGGAACAACTGATGTATTAGAGCAGGGGTGGGGAACATCTGGCCCACACGCCATATAAGGCCCGAGAAATCATTTGGTATGGGCCTCCCAAGGCATTAGGGGTAAGTTAATTAAATGTTTGACCAAATATAGCAGGCTAAGTTTTAAATTGATAATTTTGTATGGCCCAAGAAAGATGTTATAAATATCCAAATGGCCCTTGGCATTAAAAAGGTTCCCCACCCCTGTATAAGAGTCACTTGATTGGTGTCTGAAAATCTACCATTTTGCTTTTGTAGAATATTAGCATGGCTTTCAACATTCTTAATCTTAGATTTCAGTAAGATATCTAAATATCCTTCCCACCATAAAGTACATTCTACAATCAGAGTCTGATATCAAGATCGTATCTCTTCCTGTCCCTCATTCTTTCACTCTGGTTTTAAATCCTACCTCTGTCATAAGTTACAACCTCATAAGCCTTAGTTTCACATCTTTCATATAGTTTCTAGTTTTTGTGTGCTTGATTTATTGATTATATATTTGTTTGTAATTTTTTGTGGTTATGACAATTTTGGCCTAATCTATTTTGAGGCTATGAGTGTGTTCAAGTTTAGAGTTGTATCTTTGTGGTGAATTAAACTTTCCATTTTGTAGTGTATCTTTCATCCTTAGCAATTCTATTTGTCTTGTATACCTCTTCCATCCTTTAACTTTTAACCTTTTATATCCTTATGTTTTAGCACATTTCTTGTAATCCATAAGTAGCTGTTTCTTAAAAAACATATAGTCTTATTAAAGGCTAATCAACATCCTTGACCCAAACAATATAAGAACCTTTGAATATTTTAACTCCCATCATCTTTCCTGACTTACTGGTACATGTTATTTTATCATATATTTTATTTCAACTCCTTTTGTTTTGGGCATTGCAGTAGGTGCTATGTGTACTGCCTCAGTTCCTCCTTCAGGACTGAGACATAACTTCTGCCAATTGCTGGTATTGTTGGTGTCTGATGGCTCTCAACGGAGTCCTCACAGGGAAATCTCCTCAGCAGAAGAGAATGACTTTGCCCAAAGTCATGACCCTCTCTGGAAGCAGTTCATATCTAAGCCTGGTCAGTGTGTGTGTTGTATATGTGGGGATAAAGGCCCATTTACCTAAAGGTGGAGTGAACTCTGATGGCAATGTCAGCTCCAGAGCTCTCTGTGGGATCAGATGATGTTTTGTTGTGATTATATCACAATTCAACTTCTTTCTCTACCATTTCTACTTCATTTACTCCCCAACAGGCATGGCCTGCTACAAAGCTCTTCCTCAAACTTCCTGCACACAAACCTCAGACTCACAGTCAGTCGTTTCCCAGGGAATCCCACTTGGGTTAAGTGTTCATGGCCAGTGTTCATTTAGAATTACTCACATATTTTCCATTTTGTTTGCAAATAATTTCTTCCTGCATGTGGGATCAATTTCCTTCTGCCTGAATTATATCCCTTAAAATTCCTTTAGACAGAATATGCTGAGTGAAAAGTCTTCATGTTGCTCTGTTCGGAAAGATAATTTTAATGGGTATGAAATTCTACATTGATAATTATTTTCTTGCAGTACATTGAAGATATTATTCTACTATTTTCTGATTTTTATGGTTGCTATTGCAAATTTAGATGTCAAATGAACTGTCACTTATTTGAAGGTAATCTGTTTTTTTCTTTAATCTGCTTTTCAGATTTTTTTTGGTCTTTGAAGTTCTGCAGTTTCATTATTTTTACTAGAGTGTGTCTAAGGGAGGATTTATTTGTATTTAACTTACTTTTATTTCCAGACTGCTGGAGATGGAAGTCTTCTGAGCCTTAGTTTTTACTTCTGTAAAATGGGTAATGATGATAATTTCTGTTTTAGTGTCTGTATCTCTATAGAAAGAGAAATGTGGTGGCGACTCAGAGAAATGGTTTGCTTAACCAGGCTGTTCTTTCAGCATTTCCTTCACTTTACCAACCTTCCCAACTCTTGATGTTGTAAAGCTAAAAATAACATACATAATAATCATGCCATCTGGAGGCGTGGTGCACCTGTTCTCCTTTTCCCTCCCAGAACACGTGTACTTAGCTACAAAAGGGGGGCTGCATTCTATGCAGTTTGGCAGAATGGTAAGGGAAGATATTTGCAGAATTTGAACCCTGAAGCATTTTTAACTGAAATAATGAGAGTTTCTGTTTTGCTTAGCCAGCACAAAGAAAGTACTTTTCCAATTCTACAATTAATTTGATTCATGCAGATAGCTTATTCTTTAAAATACATCTAGCACTAGAACGGAAATGATTGTCTAAACTACAGAATTATACAGATCACTATTGAACAAGCTCTTTACTTTTTGGAGCCTGTACACCCAGTCCCCAGTGGGAGATGTGCAGGAGGCAGCTGATCGATGTTTCTCTCTCATCGATGTTTCTGGCTCTCTGTCTCTCTCCCTTCCTCTCTGTGGAAAATCAATGAAATATATTTAAAAAAAAATACATCTAGCACTAGAACGGAAATGGTTGTCTAAACTACAGATCACTATTGAACAAGCTCTTTACTTTATGGAGCCTGTACACCCAGTCAGAAGAAAATAACTTTTAAAAGTCTTTGCAATATTTTGTCAGCCACCCATATTTATTCAGCATTTTTAGGGCTACAATGATGCATTCCCTCCTGACTGTAAGTAAGTGAGCAGTCCTGGGCTGCCAGCTGCCAGCTGCCTGCTAGAGTGAGTTAGCCGACGTGTGCCTGCACCCAGAGCTCAGAACATGAGTTGGGCAACAACTGAGTCTAAAAATAGGTCTGCAGTCACATTCCAGTCACCATGCTGTGGGCACATCATGCCCTGCAGCCTTTCAGTAGGAGCACGGCAGGGCATGTGGGGCCACCTTCTGTATCTGCAGGCCTCTATGGCAACCATTCTCTGTCATATCAAGTTTCTTTTTTCTTTCTTTTTATTAAATATATTTTTATTGATTTCAGAGAGGAAGGGAGAGGGAAAGAGAGAGAAACATCAGTGATGAGAGAGAATCATTAATTGGCTGCCTCCTACACATCCCACACTGGGGATCAAGCTCGAAGCCCAGGGATATGCCCTGACTGGGAATCGAACCGTGACCTTCTGGTTCATAGGTCGACGCTTAACCACTGAGCCATGCTGGCTGGGCCATATCAAGTTTCTTATACAAGGCATGGCACAGAGAAAGCCATTGTTGGGATACTGGTGATGGTCTGGTGGAGTTATAACCAGAGGCAATGCTGTGTTTGTCAGTCCTTATGCAGGAGAGGGTGGAAAGCCAGCCTTTCTTCAGTGATCTTAATAGACCCATTCCCTGAAAGCTTCCGAGGCTAATTGTGGTGAAAATGTGCCAGGTAGGCCCTGTTCATGCCAACCGTAATTAATAGTGTTATCGTCTTCAAGGCCATAATGCTCATCAGTTATTAATTAGCAATTCATTTTGTTGAATAAATAATACTTATGATTGATGATAGAACTTGTAATTGGGCACTAGAAGTGGCCCTCCTGGGATTGGCTCACCAGCAAATATTAACCACGATGTAGTAACAAAAAGCACAGAGATCATGCCGGGAAATTCACAGTAAACAATTGTGACACAGCCAAGGTGTTCCTTCTCAACCGGGGATAAGTCCGTCTTGAGTGTCGGATGTTTTTCCTGGGCCTGAGTATATTAATTGTTTCTGGTCACAATTGGGGTTTCCTATTTTCTCTGAAGCTTGTAATCAGCCACCTTATTTTTCTTCCCCCAAAAGCAAATTGTTCTTTGCTAGACATTCTATTGACTTTGAATTACTCTTGTGATAGGTTCTTCTGAAGTATTGTCATGACACGTGCACACAAACTTGAGGGAAAAAAGTGTTTTTACAAAAAGGTAATGATTGAAAATTTTATTTTAAATGATTCCTTAAATTGAATTCGCTTTAGATTAACAGATTTTCCTGCCCAATTGATTTTCTGGCATCCATGCAGTCATCCAGAAGAGATAAAATGGGGGTTCATTTAGTCCCCAGCTCCGAGGAAACTGAGAGCCTGGCAAATTGAACCAGCAAAGCTTCCTTCTCGCCCGCTCGGTTGGAGCAGGACAACCGGGGCCGGTCAGCTGCTGACCAGATGCTGCCTTCAATTAATATTCCAGCCCTCAAAGACATTTATCGCTCACTCTCCAAAGCAGAGCAGCTGAGTAATAAAGGGAAACACTAAAGCCGTTTTTTTCAAGAGCATTTATAATGGCTAAATTGCTTGAAATAAATTAGCACAAAAAATAAACATAGTTTGTATAGTATCTGTAAAACAAATTCCTGGTCTTGGGAAAATAGACAAAGTAAGAGCTTGCATTTAACAAGCACATGCAGTATGCTTCATTAAGACAGGGCTGCTTTTTTTTCCTTCCAATTTAAAAAGGGTTAATAAACTCCAAGATATCATTGCCAGTTAAACAGGTCCTGCAACATTTTAAGGGAAGTAAGAGGCTACAAAGGAGATAGTTAAAAAGAAACCAAGAGACTGTGTTGTAATGCTAACAGGCAATTAACAAACTCATGGGTGTTAATTATCTTCATACTGTATCATGTTCAATTAGCTTAGTCTCTGCAACAAAGGCAACGATGAACAATTGCTTTGATAGGCGTACAGTACTTCATTTGTAGTTAATCGGTTTAAGCCCTCTGGTTGCTAGGTTACCTCCGTCTCTAGAGGTAAAAAGCTGTACAGATGCACTATGTTTAAATGACTACAGAGAACTGTTTAAACTCAAACCATGTATAACTCTTTATTGATTTTTCACAGAAGATCTCAGCTCTGATGATAAGGTTTTGATATATTTTCCTGCTACAGCCAGTTCCTTGGAGTATTGCAGAAAAAAAATCTGTCAATATGCTTCTATTATGATCTCTTGATCTGTGCCTATAAAAACCTTTAGCCGCAGCCCTTATTATAAATAATGGAAGAAGCAATATCTGATTTTTTTCCACACTGTACTACATGAAGATTTTTTTTTTCTTCATTGCCTTTGGATCCAAATTACAGGACTTCTTTCTGTACCCATGCTCTAAAATAATAAAGAAGAATTTCCAGCTCTAATTAATTTGATTGACTCTCAGCAGGACAGGATCAGCTGTAGCATCATGAACTTTAACAATAACTACCAACTGATGGGCAGTTCACATCAATAAGACCATCACTAGCCTCTCTCTCACCTGTCACCAGGCGGGGAGTGAGCAATAACCAGCCCCCCACAGATGCTCCCCGCTTAGCGCTTTCTGCCCTATTAGCAATTTATAATGGTGATCAAGAAACAGTCAGCGGCAAATCAAGACAACTGTCTGGCTGCCTGTTTAATTGGCCTTGTTTGCTTTTTGATAAATGGCTCGTGACTACCATAGGCCCCTGTATTTTGACTTTTAATAGGCCACAGTGATTAGACTACCAACAGATACTAGGTCAAACCTGAGGGAAGGTGCAGAAACTGTTAATTAATATCAATAATAGGCAATTATTAGTTAGACAGAAGGACCTACTAGCTGCGTGCTCTAATGGCTCAGAGCTAACTGGGAGAGAAGCTCTGCCAAATTAGCATAACTGTGTATGCAGACTGCATGGTGGATCCTAGCAAGCATCTGTTATGTTAGAAATTCAAATAGAATTTCTGCCTTTGGAGTGAGATTCGCAGAGTCAGCAGTCCCTCGTGGCCGTTTCAAGGCACTAACAATACCCTAGTGACTGGTGTCCTTCCAAATGGGCTGTGTTTCAGGCTAAGCATTAAATTGCACCTTTTCTTTGGAGTTGAGCTGTTGAGGAGCTTAAGGGGGTCACTGTCCTTTGGCCGGCAGAGGGTGGAGGAGAAGGGTTCATGTGGAAGCCATACTGACCTTAGCAGTGGTTCTCAACCTTCCTAACGCCACGACACTTTCATACAGTTCCTCATGTTGTGGTGACCCCCAATTTCATTGTTACAAATTGAACATAATTAAAGCATAGTGATTCATCACAAAAACAATATGTAATTATATATGTGTTTTCCGATGGTCTTAGGCAACCCCTGTGAAAAGGTCGTTCGACCCCCAAAGGGGTTGTGACCCACAGCTTGAGAACCGCTGCTTAGAGGGAAGTGTGATGTGGGCCCCACAGACTCAGGGAAGGACATGGAGTTTCTATGTTTGTTGTTTCATAATTAGCACCAAAAACATGGCTGTGTCCAACATGTTACACATGCTATATATAATCCTCACAGTATGATTCTTTGTTATTCATTCCTTGAAGTGTGTATGTTTGGGTGTATGTAATTAAAAAAGGCTGATAGTATGTTTTGGAGTGTAAAAAAGAGTTAAGATGGGGTAGCAATTAGCAATGATATTATAGGAAGCATTAATACTATTCCCTACACTTGTTACTGACGTTAAGGTCATCTTGGGCAAAATTCCAAATGATAGTCAAAGGATGGTAGAATTGGACAGAACTTAGGGATTCTTAAACACAACTTGAGAAACTAAGATCCAGAGAGGTCAGGAGACCTCGTTAGAGTCACCCAACTGGTTCAGGGCATGGCTAGAAGGAGACATAGGTTTCTCAGTTTTCCTGCCTAGAACCCATAGCCTGACCTTGCTGCCTCCCTAAGAAGCTATGGGTTTCTACCTGTGACTTAGTGTCTGGTAGATATTTCCAAAAAGCATGTTTGAAATGTAAGTGTGAAATATATGCAAGAAGTGCTCCTGCCAAAGAAATGTATGACATTTATGAAATAGCATGTTATCAAACATACTTTATTTTTAGGATTTAAAAAAAAACTTGGTTATAAAATTCTAAAATCTACAACCACCTCTTGAGATGTTTTATATTTTAATGTCAGGCACAGATTTTTTTTAGAAGGGTGAATTATAATTATGTTATCCCTTATTTTATTTTGAGCTTGTTTTCTTATACATCTTGCTTGAACCAAATGGGGCAAGGATCTGTGTGTGGTGCCCTTTTCTTCCCCCACCAGAGGACTGACATTTAAGACCCATTTGACTAAACATTTTTAAGATCTTTAAAATAAATTGGTGTGTGTGTGTATGTGTGTGTGTTTGTGTGTGCGCACAGCATGGGTGTGCAAACATGTAAAGAGTCAGAATCTGCTTCTTCAAAAATTGAAATTTGGAATATAACTAACTGCAGTTTTCTCCCTTCTTCATCCTACCTCCTCCTCACCCCTCCCCCCGCCACTCCCACACACATTCTGCCCCAATATTAAGGCAATC
Source organism: Myotis brandtii (assembly GCF_000412655.1). NCBI lineage: Eukaryota > Metazoa > Chordata > Mammalia > Chiroptera > Vespertilionidae > Myotis > Myotis brandtii. The sequence continues at coordinate 8,212,950 of NW_005353838.1, read as the reverse complement.
TCTTCAGGCTGCATCTTTTCCCTGATTGTGCTGGGCCATTAATCCTTTTTAGTATCACAGTGTCAGAGAAAATGGGGTTACTTTTTCATCTCTATTCCTGCAAAAATACTTGGAAAGTCATCTGGTTTTAAGTCTATAAGGAAATTCTATGTATGCTTAAAAATAACATTTTCAAATAATTCATCTCTGAGAATAAAATCTTTTAAAATGATGGAAATAATAACACTTTTTAAAATTTCACCCTTTTATTCAACAAAAATATTTGTTGAGCCCTGGGCCAAGATATAAAAGAATCATAAAGATAGTGGTCATCATAGTACAGTTACAAATTATTTACTCCTACCATGCGGTCTCTTTGCTAAACATTTTATGTCTCAGCCATTTAATTTTCACAGCAACCCAGTGAAGTAGTTGCTTAAATACCCATTTTACAAAGGAAGAGTTGGAGGTTTTGCAACTTTTCATTTAACTTAAATTTAAATCTTAACACTTTGCAATTAATATAAATTGTTTAACCTTTTTTGAGGATTTAAAGTATTTCCCCAATTCCTCTGTATTAAAAATATACTAGATAATGTGTTTTAGACAAAGTTTGGGAAGCAACAACACTATGGTTCATTTTATAATTTCTTCAGGTGTTACCTTTTTTTTTAAGCTAGAGAACATGCATAAGTGTTACTGTGGCATTTTAATCTTTAATATTTCTGGAGTGAGAAGAAATAATATATGTATTTTAATTATTAGGGTTTGGTTATTTTATTCCTGTGAATTCAACATGTTGTGGCATATTTGCTGTTTAAGTTGTATTCCATTATTTTATTTACCACAAAGAAATAAAAATATGCTACCAACTAAACTATGACACAATGCTTTTTAATATTTTCTTTTGGGCTATCAAAAACATGGGTGACACCGCATTTCTTTAAAAAGTGCTTCATTCTTACCTCTGGGATTTTCTTCCATGTCAATAGCATCTATTTGGCAAGTTTTGACGCAGGTACTTTTAATGTTCTCATATGAGCAGAACATGACAACTCAGTCAGGACTCAGGCTAGCTTTTCTTCCATGTCAATAGCATCTATTTGGCAAGTTTTGACGCAGGTACTTTTAATGTTCTCATATGAGAAGAACATGACAACTCAGTCAGGACTCAGGCTAGCTGATGATTATAGTATCATCTGGATTTCAGAGATTTTAAAATGTACAAAAAATGTACACCTTATAATCCATGAGATGTGTTAGAACACCCATCAGTGATCTGTCAGTGTCCAAATATATGTAGTTATATAATTTTCAGATAAGTAAATTCAGTAATTAATTTCAGCATATTGAGATGACATGTGATCACACATGTTTTTCTCATAGCAATGTTTACAGACAAGCTGTTGATAGTGTGTTGACTAAATGGTGAATATGGTGAGAAATCCTGAAAACTTTCTCCACTATATATAGCTGGATCTGAGACTAGTGAATGAGTCTTCAGTTTTTTTTATTGTTGTTATTTTTTTTTTTTGTATTTGTTACTAAGATTGGCCTATGAAGTTTTTATGAGCCAAATTCTACATGTGGCCAATTATGCCTTTAGTGCTTTAGTTGTACCGAGAGTACCACCATGGCCTGTGGATGGAGGAATTTTTCTCTTTAGCTTGTTGGCGCCAGGACCACTGGAAAATTATCCTTAGAAAGTGTGGACAGTGAGGTCTTGGACTTAACTGGGCTTCAGAGTGTGAGTCTATAAGGGGGAAGGCCCTAACTCGATCGGTACCTATGAGCCTCATGTGGGCATCTGTCTCTGGTTTTGGTGATGTGCTGGAATGTGTAGAACCTACTATTCCAAAAGAATTTTCTGCTTCATATTCTGCCTAGAGCTAGTCCTATGGCACTTTATTCTATTTTTTTCCTCCTTGCAAATGTTAGTGCTTGGATAGATATTGACATTTATTTATTTATTTTTAATATATTTTTTAATTTATTTCAGAGAGGAATAGAGGTATAGAATCATCAATGATGAGAGAGATTCATTGATTGGCTGCCTCCTGCAAGCCCCACACTGGGGATTGAGCCCACAAACCAGGCATGTGCCCTGACCGGGAATCAAACCGGTGACCTCCTGGTTCATAGGTCGAAGCTCAACCGCTGAGACACGCTGGCCGGGCAATATTGACATTAATTGAGCCCATTTCCATTCATGCCTAATGTAGCCATGACTGCTAATAAGGGGCTGGTAGTCTTCCTCATGGGAAGTAACATATTAGTGAAGAGCCAGGGTTTTGCAGTCATGCAGGCATGGGTTCAAATCCCAGTGCAACCACTTATTAGCTGTGTGATTCTGGGCTTAGTTTTCTCATCAGTAACATGGTGGACTATGATACCTACTCCATATCTGTAGGTATCTGAGAAAATGTATGTGGCACTCTTTGTCTCATTACTGGGTGTAGTAAATGCACAATTGATAATGCTCATTGTCATTATTATTACTATTATTAATAGACTCTCATGCTGTGGGGCACCTGGACCATAAGAGGTCATGACTTTTCCAGAACTCTTTTCTATGAATGGGTAACATTTTCATGAATCATTTCTTAGTGATCAGGTGGGAGTCCACTGCTTTCCCAATACCCTCCCCTTGTTTGGAGTCTGGCTCTCCAAATGGGCACCTGTCTTCTCCCCCTACACCCAAATTGCATCCATTTATAATGTTCTGATTGGTTATGTCTTGATCTATTATTGATACATTTCCATGTATGTGTCTTTTTAAACACAGAATGTTCAGATGAGAATTAGATTGGAAAATGTCATCTTAGGTCCTACTTACTCATGGCCCTTTTGACAACTAGCTATGCAACTTCCCTCATCAGTAAAATATTTTCTCCGTACTGCTACCTCATGAGGCAATCACTCATCCTAATGACTATTTAGTGAGCATCTGCTCAGTGCCATTCCGGGTATTAGTAACATTCCATGATTCATCTCTAATCCTTGTGATAATCTTGCAAAAATATTATTATTCTCCCCATCTTAGAAATGAAGAAAGGAAAGCTTACGAATCTCAACTGTGTTGTTAACCTGTGTGATTTTGGGTAATTTAATTAATTCTTTTAAGTCTCAGCGTCCTCATCTGGAAATTAGAGGGGCTTCTAGCTGCCGCCTCACTGGCACGTATGGATGGCAGGAGATGATGCATATAGGGCCCTTGACACAGTCACGCACGCAATAGGTACTATAAGGATGTTTGGTGATAGGACTTGTCATGAGACACATAGCTAGAAGGGACAAGCTAGATTTTAGTCCAGGTCTGTCTAGCTCTTTGAACATATGCAAGAAAGCGCTTGTAACACAAGTGCAAAGTGCCCTCTGAAGGCCCTTCCGTCTGCCATAATCCTGGGAGAGGGAGTAGCTGCCTCCCTCTCCGTCTCACTCTCCGGGATTCCTCTTTCCTCCTCTCCCTGCTTGACTGTTATCTGTTCCCCCTGACGCACTGGCTACATGGGAGCGCCATAGGCATGGGAGGGAATTTTCTTTCTCTTAAAGGCTGCAGGCATATCCTTTTAAAAAAAAATTGTGGTAGAATACACATAACATAAAATTTGACATTCATGACATTTAGTATAGCCTTAATGGTGTACAACCATCACCTGAAACTATCTGGTTTCAGAACATTTTTATCATCCTTAATGGAAATCCCGTACCCAATGAACAGTCACTCCACCACCCTACACCCCATGGCAGCTACTAATCTGCTTTTTGTCTCTATGGATTTGCCTATTCTGAGTTTCATATAAATGAAATCATACAATAGGTGACCTTTTGTTTGTCTCCTTTCACTTTGCATAATGAGGCTTGTCTGTGTCGCTTCCCTTCTCTATACCAGCTCCAGGTGGACAGTGAGGAAAGATTTCCATTATTTTCAGCAAGTCCTCTGGTCCATTGACTCTCACCACCATGGTGGCCAGCCAGCTTTACTATGACAAAGCTGACTATGTCCACAGAACTTCCCTGCAGTGCACTGGATAGCATCTGTAAGCCCCTCAAAGGCGGCAAGTCAGCTTGTGAAAGAAAGGTTCTCCCGCTGTGATGGTTTGTGGTCTTTGCTTCTGTAGCCTGTTCTCATCCACTAGCAGATTGTGTTCCTTTTAGAATAACAAGGTATTAAGATGTCTTGGAAAGGGCAGAGCTTTATCCCAGCCTCACTCATGATGTGTGTAGGAGCCTGGGCCATCCCACATACCACTTAGTAATTTTATCTGGAAATGAAGAGCTTTGATGCATCACCCAAGCAGGGCCTGGGAGAGGGAAATAACAAATAATTCACAAGGCGTTCCAAGCCTAAAATACTACCCAATAGGATAGATATTTTTATAATCAGGAACAATGGGTTGCCAAATTACAACATATCACAATGTACATAAAATTAAGAGTTAAGGGGGGTTTACACAGAGAGAATGGGTTGGGTGTTGAAATTGAAGTCCCTGGTTTCTTTGATGCTTGTATTTCTCACTGCAGATGATTACACTGCAATAGCAATCCAATACACCAAAAGGGCAAGAAGAGTTTAGGTTGTAGGTAATGCCAGAAAACAGGACTGGATAATTTGCTGAGGTCTTCTCCGGTCTCATAATGCAGTGTGCCTGAGTCCTCTTTGAGCTTCTTGGGGTTTTGTGGGAGAAGAAAGAGGAAATTCCATGACAGGAGGCAGGGCAGCTTATCCACTCTTTACCTGTCTTGGCTTATGCATACTAGTATTTTGCATAGTGATTTCTGTTTGGAAATTAATTTACAGCAATTGCAGGTGGCAGAAAGAGCTTGTCTCAAGGCAGGATTTGAAGTGGAAAAGAAAGGACCTCATACAAAGCTTTCTTCGAAGCAGGTCATGATGAGTGAAGGTGTCTTGTTGGGAGAGAAAGGAATTCCCCACGGACCCGGTCTACTCATCCAGCTGACAGCTCTATTGTAGGTATGGTGCCTCCTAGCTGTCAGTCATTTGAGGGAACCTCTGACTCCCTGGGTTATTAAAGGGGGACGGCGTGCATATGTCAGGCTGATGATGGCGCACATGACATAGAAACTGTCACAGAGCCAAGATGGAGGAAACTGAGCACCTGCATCCCCAGAGTGGCCACCACGTCATGCCTGATGTCAGTGTCCCACTAGAAGGCATATTGCCCGAGGGTCAGATGTAGTGGTGTGTGTGTGTGTGTGTGTGTGTGTAAAGAAGGGAGGGATGGAAGAGACTATCTTAATAGGATTTTCAGTTTTTCTTGTTTATTTCATACACACAAAATTCTGAATTAACACTTCCATTTATGTGCTTGATGTTACTGCTGAATAACTATGTAGAAGGCTTTGACATCTGGAACCTGACTGGTTTCTGCTGCCTATACAACTGCAGCAGTTGGTGAGCTGTTCATTAGTGAGAACTAAAAATGCCCAAATAACAGTACCCCAGGATTGTTGCTCATCTATACTTTGAAAACAGACATACATGTCTCTACATTTAAATACACACGTGCTTTAACCTTACTTATTGCCTAAATATGGAATTGAATTTGAAATAAATCCATCAGGAATCTGTGCTTAACAACACATTTAAATAATCACCAATAAGTTTGTAATGATTTATTGTCATTTCAGTTTCCCAAACTGAAGACTGATCAGTCCTTTGGAGTTTCTTATCCAGGCCCCATAGGTTTGAGAGATTCAGAGAGTTTTCTATTTGTGCTGTAATCTTCTCCAGTGGTAGCTCATTCTAAAGTTGAATCCGTTCCAGGTGTAAATATTTGTTAATGAGTTTTGAAAGCTAAAATAACATATGATGCTTAGAAATCTTTTATAACAGGCCTAGAATATTTTTTTTAGTAAGTTCTTTTAAAATATATATATATTTTATTGATTTTTTACAGAGAGAAAGGGAGAGGGATAGAGAGTTAGAAACATCGATGAGAGAGAAACATCGATCAGCTGCCTCCTGCACACCCCCTACTGGGGATATGCCCACAACCAAGGTACATGCCCTTGACCGGAATTGAACCTGGGACCCTTGAGTCCGCAGGCCGATGCTCTATCCACTGAGCCAAACCGGTTAGGGCTGGAATATATTTTTAAAGCAATTTGAAATATATTTTCAATATATGTGTACAGGTACATAGTTCTGGAGGACAAATTCATTCATTCAATAAATAATAAGGTAAGCAAAGTAGATGATGTTTAGGCATGATTAGATTGATGGGCTACTCTTCAAATTTAATTAAAGGGATGGGTGTTTTAAACCTCATGACCGATGCGTGGCTTTGGACTGCATTGAACTTGATTACATAATGTGCTGAAAGGGGATGATGGAATCCCTCAGGGTTCTGGGAAGTACATGAGCTTTCTTCTCAGCAGCTTCTGGACAGAGAGAAGGTCTTTTCTGGAAAGTTTTAGATTTACACATTTTGAGGAAGTAGAGTTCAAGAAATACGGGTTTCATTTTGAGATCTGTTCTGGGACTTAGAGTACTCAGGACTGGGAACAATATTTATCCTGGAAAGATGCATAAAAGGGTGTGATTCTTTAAAAATCTCGAGTATTTCCAAAGTAAATACCTTATTAATACAATATGCTATTTTAATTTCTAATGCCCACAAAATGTTTATTAGAGGATTTTTTATTAAGCTTTGCTAAAAGAAATTGTATACTCAGGTTAAATTAGAAATATATAATCCAGTAACACTGATTAACACTGCTGTGGATGGTGTTTCTCAGTGGCTAGAGTGTCTGCCCATGCATCAAAGTGTCTTGGGTTCAATTCCCAGTCAAGGGCATGCACCTGGGTTGCAAGTTGGATCCCAGCCCCTGTTGGGGCACATGCAAGAGGCAACCAATCAATGTGTCTCATTCACATCGATGTTTCTCTCTTCCCCTCACTCCCTCTCTTCTACTTTCTCTAAAAATCAAGGGAAAAAATATCCTCCAGTGAGAACTAATAACAAAATTAAGTTTATTTCTGAAAGCTCTTAACTATCAATGGCTAGCTTGAAGATATTGTTAATAACTTAGATATATTTGTCTAGTAAGTGGAAGGATTCTTTCTGTTCGTCCCCTGATATATTTATAATTTTGAGACTCCTGGTACCAAGCATCTGTGAGGGTTTGATTAGGGAAGTAAACTCACTTTGAGTGACATGGAAAAATAAATTTGTTATGGAGATTAGACCTGACAAAACATGAGGACTGATACAATCTATTTTATCCAACAAAGATAACTTCCTAGATGGCATTATATAAGCTTATTTAGTCTTATGTTTGATTTTTTTTTAAATATTGCTTTGGAAGAAAAGGAACAGAAAGTCTAATTCTCCTTGTTAATTTGGCTAATCATTTTTTCATTCCCTATTTATTTTTGCCCATTTGCAAAATATTTGCAAAGTAGTTGATGTATATTTGTTACAGATAAAGTATTCTATAATAATTAATGCCCATAATATATTTATTAATTGTTTTCTTGTTTATATCTCTATTCCTAATGCTAGCAATTTACTTAATTAAGGATTTATTTATTGATCAGTGTGTTATATGGAGGTCATTTTTTTATGTTTAAAGTTGAAAACTTGTAAAGTGTAGACCTAACATTTGATGTATAAACCAAAAGATGTGTTATGATATTGCTATTCTTTACCCTACTATGAATCTCATATTAGATTTTTTAAAACTATTGACAATTTTTTAAATTTATTTTTTATATATATTTTTATTTATTTCAGAGAGAGAAAGAGAGATAGAAACATCAATGATGAGAAAGAACCATTTGATTGCCTCCTGTACACCCCCTACTGGGGTCAAGCCCACAACCCGGGCATATGCCTTTGACCAGAATTGAACCTGGGATCTTTTAGTCCACAGGCCGATGCCTATCCACTGAGCCAAAGCAGCTAGGGCTCATATTAGATTTTTTGCTTGTTTGTTTTAATCAAGTAACCAGGACTATCTCATGTAATTCACTAAAATGTAACATTATGTGCAATGCACTGTGTTGGGTGCTGGATCATGGTGGTAAAACATAATGGTTATGTTATATCCTTACATTTTCTAAGTTGTCTTTGTTCCCCTCCCCGCTTCCTCCCACTACTGGGTTAGATTTATTTGTTCAGAAGAAGTGTAGTATAAACTTATTCCCTGTGCATGCTCTGGTAACTGACCTGCCCAAATTATACCAATTGGGTGCTGTAGTGGTTTTGTAGTCACTTAACTAATGCGGAACTACATTTCCCAGAATCCCCTTCTCTGTATGGTTCTGGGTCGGGGTCAGCCACCAGAGAAATTTACTTGAGATGTGGGAGACTGAAGTGAAGTACTAGCCATTTTGCTCTGAAAGTCAGTATAGTGCGCCAGGCTCTCTTGTAGTTCATGAACATTATTGCTAATCTATCTGCATGCTCTCCTGATAGTAGTAAGACTGAGCTCACAGCTTCTGCTAGATCTCTTCCTTCAGCTCATCTGAGTCCTGGGATAGGCATGTGTAAAGGACACCAGGTTCTTTTTCAGATCTTCTGCTTCATCAAGGATAGAGCTGATGAGAGGCAGATGAAGATTCTAGTTTGTCCTCCTAAGTTCCAGTTTGTCCTTTTTCTTTCCTGCTTCATGTCCAGCTTTTCATCCTGGCTGCTGGCCTTGCTGACTTACCGCAGTTGGTTTCAGGCCTATCATCACATTTCTCTAAATTTATTTCTCAGCTCTCTCAATTCCATAATAAATCCCTATTCCATATTACTCATAGTGGTCCTGCTTCCTTGATCAAAGTGTCACTCT